>NC_043979.1:8174149-8322062 GCF_902148855.1 Sphaeramia orbicularis
GGGGTCAGTTCCAGGCTCAAGGCTCCAGGCTCTTCTCTTCAGGCTTCGCTCTCCAGGCTCCGGGCTGCGGGCTCCAGGCTCATGGCTCATGGCTCAAGGCTCCATGCTCAATGCTCCAGGCTTGGGGTCATTTAAGGGCTCCAGTCTCCAAGCTCCAGGTTCCATGCTCAGTGCTCCATTCTCCGGGCCTGGGGTCACTTAAGGGCTCCAAGCTCCAGGCTCAAGGCTCCAGGCTCAAGGCTCAAGGCTCAAGGCTCAAGGCCGGGCTCCGAGCTGTGGTTAAGTTCCAGGCTCCGGGCTCAGGGCTCAAGCCTCACCAGTCTCCAGGCTTCAGATTCTGGGCTCCATGCTCAAGGCTCAGGCTCTGCGCTCATTGGCATTTGGGTCAGTTCCAGGCTCCGGGCTCAAGGATCTGGGATAGAGGTCAGTTCGAGGCTCTGGGATCAGGGTAAGTTTCTGCTCCAGGTTCCATGCTCAAGGCTCAAGGCTCCAGGCTCAATGGCTCAAGGTTCCAGGCTCCAGGTTCCAGGCTCCAGGCTCCAGGCTCCAGGCTCCAGGCTCCGTTCCTTCTCTGGGATCCAGGCTTTCGGCACGGGGTATGTCGTGGCTCCGGGCTCCGGTTTAAGGCTCCTATGGGAACAGTTCAGGCTACAGGTTCTATGCTCCAGGTTCGTGACTACACGTTAAGGGCTATTGGCACCTGGCTCAAGGCTCAAGGCTCTGGTCTCCAGGCTCCAGCCTCGGGGTCAGTTCCATGCTGACCCGAGACTCCAGGCTCAAGGCACAGGGTCAGTTCATGGCTCCAGTCACCAGGGTCATGACTCCAGGCTCCGGGTCCATGCTTCAGGCTCTGGGCTCAAGGTTCCGTGCTCTGGGTCAGTTCCAGGCTCCAGCTCCAGGAACGGGCTCAAATCTCCATGCTCACGGTTCCAGGCTCACGGCTCCATGCTCATGGCTCCAGGCATGGGGTCAGTTTGAGGATCTTGGCTCCGAGCTCAGTCCTTGAGCCCGTGGCTCAAAGCGTCGCTCTCCAGGCTCGTCCTCCAGACTCAAGGCTCAAGGTATTTGTAAGTTGCAGGCTCCGTTCTGCAGGTTAAGGGCTCCAGATTCAGGGCTCGGGTTCAGTTCCGGCTCGGGCTCGGGCTCCGGGCTCGGGCTCGGGCTCCAGGCTCCGGGCTCCGGGCTCCGGACTTCGATCTTCAGCTCCGGGCTACGGGCTCCGGGCTCCGGGCTCCGGGCTCCGGGCTCCGGGCTCCGGGCCGGGCTCCGGGCTCCGGGCTCCGGGCTCCAGGCTCCATGTTGGCGTCATTTCCAGGCTTACGGGCTCAAGGCTCCGGTCCAGTGTTCAGTTTCAGGCTCACGAATCCTGGCTGCAAGCGCTGTGCTACAGGCTCACCACAATGCCCAGACTTCTCAGTTTTCCTTGTTTCTTAGTAGAAGAGGCAAAAATGTCATTTTTAAGCGTTTCAGACGATGAGAAGCTGTATTTTCATTTTAAGACAAGAAGTTTTTTTTTTCTCAAGGAAAACTTTATGAATTGCAAAGACTCGAAGAAAAAGGCATAAACCTTCTGACTTGTTTTAAGTGTTTTCTCCTTTTCTAAATAGAAGTGGCAAAAATGTCATTTTTGAGCGTTTCAGACGATAAGAAGCTGTTTTTTTCACTTTGAGAAAACGATTGTTTTTCTCATACACAACTTCATGATTGAGAAGACTTTTAAGAAAACGCCATAAAACACTTATTACTGACTTGTTTTTAGTGTTTTCATGCTTTTCTTAGGAGAAGAGGCAAAAATGTCATTTTTGAGCGTTTCAGACGATAAGAAGCTGTTTTGGTCACTTTGAGACAAAGATTTTTTTTTCAAGCAGAACTTCATGATTTGAGAAGACTTTTAAGAAAACGCCATAAAACACTTATTACGGACTTTTTTAGTGTTTCATGCTTTCTTAGGAGAAGAGGCAAATTGTCATTTTTGAACGTTTCAGACGATAAGAAGCCTTTTTTGTGACTTTGAGACAAGGATGTTTTTTTTTTTTTCATGCAAAATGTCATGAATGATTAGACTTGACAACACAGCCATAAAACCCCTATTTCTGACTTCTTTTTTTAGTGTTTCATGCTTATCTGAGTTGAAGAGTCAAAAATTTCTCTTTTGCGCGTTTCAGACGAAAAGAAGCTGTTTTGGTCACTTTGAGACAAAGATGTTTTTTTTTTTCAAGCAGAACTTCATGAATTGATAAGACTTTTTACAAACAGCCATACAACATATTTCTGACTTGTTTTCAGTGTTTTCCTGCTTTTCTGAGTAGAAGAGGAAAAAATGTCGTTTTTGAGCGTTTCAGACGATAAGAATCTGTTTTGGTCACTTTGAGACAAGAGTTTTTTCTCAAGCAGAACTTTATGATTTGAGGAGACTTTTCAGAAACAGCCACAAAACACTTATTTCACACTTGTTTTAGTGTTTTCATGCTTTTGAGTAGAAGAGGAAAAAATGTCGTTTTGAGCGTTTCAGACGATAAGAATCTGTTTGGTCACTTTGAGACAAACATGTTTTTTTTCAAGCAGAACTTCATGATTTGAGAAGACTTTTTACAAACAGCCATGAAACACTTTTTCTGACTGGTTTTACTGTTTTCATGGTTTCTGACTATTGGGAAAAATTTTATTTTGAGCGTTCCTCGAAAGTAGAAGCTGATTTGGTCACTTTGAGACAAGGATGTTTTGTCTCAAGCAGAACGTAAAGGTTCACACTTAGTTCGGGCATTTCTCAAACAACCCGTGGAGAAGGAATTACTGCCTCACATTGCAGCATACGCTGGTGGAAGAACTCTGTCCATGGTCCTGATTCTTTGTCTTTCTTGCTCTCTTGCTCTCTCTCCCTCTTTCCTCCAACCCCCTTTAAAGCTGCCCACTCGCGTGCATGGACGAGGAAGAGCACTGGGAAATGTCGCACTGACCTTGTCAGGGTTAGACCGGGACGGCTGGTGGACGGTGTGGACTCTGTCTTTTTTCCAGCCAATGTGGGACATTGTTATTTTCCAGAGACAGAACACGGTTGCCTTACTCCCTTTTTAAGCTCCGGTTCTTTCTCATCTGGAGCTGGATAACGATACAACATGAACCGTATGTTGAACTTTATTTTTTTTCCCAGAGACAACCCCTGTAAGCCTAACACCTTTTTTTTTCTTTTTTTTTAAAAACCTACGGGACTTCTCTTCAACTTTAGCATGAAACTAACCTTGTTCCAGGTCTGAATCTTTTCCCTCTCTCCCCTCTCTTCTCCAGCCCCTTAAAGCTGCTCACTGAGTTGTGGAACTTTTTCAAACCCTCCCAGTGGGAAAAGAATTCTGCCCCACATAAGAGCTCACACTCTGGGAAGAACTCTCGCCCTGGTCCTGGTTCTTCTTTTCCCCTTCCCTCCCCCTTTTTTTCCAGCCACCTTGAAGCTGCACATTGGCATGCGCTGAGGAGGGGGAACGCCGGAAATGTCGCGCTGACCGGGTCAGGTTTAGGCCGGAACGGCCGGCGGACCGTGTGGACTCTTTCTTTTTTCCAGGCCTATGTGGGACTTAGCTGTTTTTCCAGGCTTGTGTGGGAATCTGTTATGTTTTTATAAGACAAAACGCCGGTTTGCTGATCCCTTTTTAACCTCCGGTTGCTTTCTCATCTGGAGCTGGATAACGGTAAAAACTTGAACTATATGTTGGACTTTGTTATTTTTTTCCAGACAGAAACCCTTTAAGCCTAACCCTTTTGACCTCTGGTGCTTTTCTCACGTGGAGCTGATAACGGTAAAACTCAAACCGTCTATGACCATTTATCAGAACTTGCTCCTCCTTGCCTGGTCTTACTCTTTTTTCCTTCTCTCTCCCACTCTTTCCTCCAGCCACCTTAAAGCTGTACACTGAGTCTTGCATTTTTCAAACCCTGTGGAGACTGAATGCTGCCCACATTGCAGCCACACAGTGTGGGCTAAACTTCGGTGTGACTCGGGCTTCTACAAACTGATTGCACTGCTGTATTTATCGTATTTTAAATGTATTGTAATGGTATTTTTTGTTTTTTAATGGTATTTGAATTGTATTTATTTGTACTGTTTATTTATGCTTTGCACTGTTAAGAACTTTTGACTGTGTCTGTGAAAAGTGCTCTTCAATAAAATGTATTGACTATTTTGCCTAACTTACTGTCTGACTCTTTTCCCCCCCCTCTCTCCCCTTTCTTCATCAGCCACCTTAAAGCTTCACATTGGGACTGAAAATCAAATCCTCTGGCCCGGTTAAGGTTAGGGCTGAGGGCAGGGCAGGGCAGGGCCGGGCTCCGGGCTCCGGGCTCCGGGCTCGGGCTCCGGGCTCCGAGCTCCGTTCCAGGGTTTGGGGTTAGTGCTGAGGCTTGGGCCAGGGTTGGGGCTCTGGGCTTTGGCTAAGTTCCAGGGTTCAGGTTAGGGCTGAGGCCAGGGTCAAGGTTAGGGCTCCGAGCTCGGGCTCCGTTCCAGGGTTTAGGGTTAGGGCTGAGGCCAGGGCCAGGGTGGGGCTCCAGGCTCAGGCTAAGTTCCAGGGTTCAGGTTAGGGCTTAGGACAGGGTCAGGGTTAGGGCTCCAAGCTCGGGCTCAGTTACAGGCTCGGGCTCCATGCTCTGGGCTCCGGGCTAGGCTCTAGGCTCCAGGTTCCGGGCTCCAGGCTCCGTGCTCCGGGCTCCGGGCTCTGGGCTAAAGGCTCCACACTCCAGGCTCCAGGCTCAAGGCTCCAGGCTGAGAGCTCTGGGTTCTGGGCTACAGGCTCCGCGCTACAGGCTCCGCGTTCCTTGCTCGGGCTCGGGGTCAGTTCCAGGCTCCGGGCTCCAGGCTCCAGGCTCCAGGCTCCGGCTCCAGGCACAAGGCTCTGGGCTCAAGAATCGCAGCCAATGGTCTTTCCAGGCTAAAGGCTCCAGACTCAAGGATTGGGGTCGTTCAAGGCTCGGGCTCAAGGCTCCAGACTCCAGGCTCCAGGCTCCAGGGTCAGGGTCAATTCCATGCTCGGGCCATGCTCCAGGCTCAAAGCTCTGGGTCAGCTCAGTTCCAAGCTCTGTGCACGGGCTGCAGGCTCCATATTCAAGACTCCATGCTCCACGCTCCGTGCGCCAGGCTCCATGCTCCAAGCTCTGGCTCCTGGCTCAATGCTACAGCTCCGGGCTCGGGCTCCGGGCTCCTGGCTCCTTGCCGGGCTCCAGGCTTCAGGCTTAGGGTTAGTTCAAGGCTCCGGGCTCAAGGTTTCAGTCTCAGGGTCAGTTCCAGGCTTGTACTCCATGCTCCATGCTCAAGGCTCGGAGCCAGTTAGGCTCTGGGTTCCAGCCTTCTAGTCTTGGTTCTGCACTCAAGGCTAGGGCTCCAGGCTCAAGGCACGGGGTCATTCTAGGCTCCGGTCTCCAAGGTCCGGATGTGTGTGGTCAGTTCTAGGCTCGGGTCCTGGTTCGGGCTCTGGGCTCCGGGCTCCGGGATCCGGGCTCCGGGTTACGGGCTCCGGGTTACGGGCTCTGGGCTAAGTGTCAGTTCCAGGCTCCGGGCTGCAGGTCCACGCTTAAAGTTCCAGGCTCAAGGCTACATGCTCAAGGTTCAGCCTCCAGGCTCAAGTCTCCAGGCTCAAGCCTCAAGGCTCCGGGCATGGAGTCAGTTCCAAGTTCCGGTCTCCCGGCTGTCCGGCGCTAGGCTTCTTGCTCGGGGTAAGTTCCATGCTTGGGGTTCCACACCAGGGCTCCAGGCTCCAGGCACAGGGTTTTTTCCAGGCTATGGGCTCAAAGCCAGGTTCAAGGCTCCCGGCTCCAGGCTCAAAGCTCCAGGCTCTGGGCTCAAGATCAGTTCCAGAAGCCGGTCTCCAGGACCCAGGTTTTGGGTTCGGGGTGTAATCCATGCTCTGGCCTTTGGGCTCAGGGCCAGGCTTCCGGCTCGGGGTAAGTTCCATGCTCGGGGATCCACGCCCCTGGCTCAAGGCTCTGAGAACGGGGTCATTTCCACACTCCAGGCTCCAGAATCCAGGTTCAAGGCTCCGCACTCGGGGTCAGTTCAAGGCTCCAGACACCAGGCTCCGGCTCCAGGCTCATGGCTCCATGCTCGGGCCCCAGGCTCGAGCTCAAGGTTCTTTTCTCGGGGTCAGTTCCAGGCTCCGCGCTCCACGTTCAAGGCTCCGGGCTCTGTCATTTCTGGCTCCAGGCTCCAAGGTCAGGACTTAAGGTCAATTCCAGGCTCCATGCTCAAGGCTGCAGTCTGGGTTCAGTTATAGGGTCCAGGTTCCAGGCTCCAGGCTCCATGCTCCGGGCTCCGGGCTCCGGGTTCCAGGCTCCAGGCTTTGGGCTTGGGGTCTTCTTTTAGGCTCCAGGCATCAGGCTCCAAGCCTAAGGCTCCAGGCTCCGTGCTGAAGGCTCCGGGATCTTGATCAGTTCTAGGCTATGGGCTAAAGGCTCCAGGTTCTGGGTTCATGGCCAGTTCAAGGCTCCGGCTCATGGGACCACGCTCCGCAATCAAGGATCCAGGCTCCGGGCTGGGGTCAGTTCCAGGCTCTATGCTCAAGAGTCCAGGCTCGGGTTCAGTTCTAGGCTCCAGGCTCATGGGTCCAGGCTCCAGGCTCCAGGCTCCAGGCTCCAGGCACCAAGCTCTAGGCTCTAGGCCAGGCACTGGGTGTTTCCAGGCCATACTCAACGGTCCAGGCTCTGGACGCAGGGTCAGTTCCAGGCTCCGGGCTCCAGGCTACATGCTCCGGGCTCCAGGCTCATGGTCATTTACAGGGTCCAGGCTCCAGGCTCTAGGCTCCAGGCTCCAGGCTCAGGCTCCAGGCTCCAGGCTCCAGGCTCCAGGCTCTGGGCTCATGGCTCTAGGCTCGGGGTCAGGTCGAGGATCTGGGCTCCGGACTCAAGTTTTAAGCTGGGCTTTGCTCCGTGCGCAGGCTCCATTCTCCAAGCTCAAGGCTAAAGGCTCAAGGCTCCAGGCTTCAAGCTCCAGGTTCAATGCTCAAGGCACAAGGCTCATGGTCAGTTCTCGGCCCCGTGCTCCTGGCTATAGGTTCCAGACTCCGGGATTGGGGTTTAGTTCCAGGCTCAGGGCTCAAGTCTCAAGGCTCCAGGCTCCAGGCTCCTGGTTCCAATCTCAGGGCTCCGGGCTCGGGGTCAGATCCATGCTCCGGGTTCCAGGCTCCAGGCTCAAGGCGACATGCTGGGGGTCAGTTTCAGGCTCCAGGCTTCAGGCTCAGGGATCCAGGCTCCAGGCTCAGTGTCAGTTCCAGGCCCCGGTCTCCGGGCTCCAGGCTTAAGGCTCTGGGCTCGGGGTCAGTTCCAGGCTCGGGCTCCAGAGTCCAGTCACCAGGTCAGTTTGAGGCTTCGCGCTCAAGGCTCCAGTATTTAAGCTCTGGGATCTTGGTCAGTTGTAGGCTCCCTGCTGCAGGCTACCGGCTCCAGACTCGGGCTTGAGGTCAGTTCCAGGCTCAGGGCTCAAGGATCAAGGCTCGTGCTCCAGGCTCCTGGTTCTGGGCGGGTCCGGGCTCCGGGCTCCGGGCTCCGGGCTCCGGGCTCCGGGCTCCGGGCTCCGGGCTCCGGGCTCGGGCTCAGGGCTCAGGGCTCCGGGCTCCGGGCTCGGGCTCCGGGCTCAGGGCTCGGGGTCAGGTCCATGCTGGGCTTGAGGATTTAACCTTTAGGCTTGGGGTCAGTTCAGTCTCTGGGCAGGGGCTCAAGGCTCCAAGACTTCAGGCTTCAGGCTCCAGGCTCCGGGCTCCAGGCTTCTTTCTAAGGCTCCATGGTTCCTTGCTCAAAACTAGGGTCAATTCTCCAGGGTCCTTAGTCAGGGTCATTTCCAGGCTCCGGGCTCAGTGTATGTTCAAGGCTCCGGGCTCCAGGTTCCGGGCTCCAGGCTCTTGGTCAATTCCATGCTCGGACTTAAGGCTCCTGGCTCAAGGCTCGGGTCAGTTCCAGGCTCTAGCATTTAGCTTTTCTCAAGGCTCAAGGGTCAAGTTCAAGCTCAAGGCTCGGGGGTCAGTTCCAAGCTCCAGGCACAAGATTTTACAGTAACAAATTTTACCGTTAAATATAGCAAATACTGGCAGCTAGAGTTGCCAGCATCTACTGTTGTTCTACAGTATCGCTACTGTAAGCTACAAGTAAAGTTTATACTTTAAAAAGTATTACGGTACTGGCGTATATCATGTTCCTTTTACAGTAAAATACTGTTAGCCACACTTGCTGCATTTTACAGTAACTACCGTATTCCAGAAACATATATTACTGTAAACGTATTTAATGTAATATTTACAGTATAATACAGCAAAAAGCTAGGATTTTAACATTTCAAATTACATTTTAAAATACAAAATGAACATTGCTAGAAAAAGCTCAAACAAGAGATGACGTTATAACATTGAGCTTTTATTAAATTCACTGCAACAGCTGAAAGCATTGTGATGAAGCTTGGTTGGAGGCCTTCACAGACAACATGGCTTTCAAAGCTCATCATCCAACTTCCAGATGTGATTCATCACCGCAACTGATGGAGACAAGAATTGAGGTTAATGTCCCAAACAGTATCAGATATATTCTTTACCAAGATCCTACACTGTAACAAATGACTGTAAAAAAAACCTCTAAATTTTTACAGTATCATACTGTTATTTGTAAATACAGTATAATGCTGTAAATATGAGGTCTGTAAGGAGGAAATTTAAAACAGTAAGCTACTGTAAAATTTGACAGTATTCCAGTATCCTCCAACTGCTGTCTTCCCAGAACTGGTCTGAACAAAGTCATCTGGCATCAAGTCCCACCAGCTCATTTAGAAAAAGATTCAATCAAAAATGTTAAATATAGACTGGCTGCATCAAAGGTTAGTGGTTCTTTTACGAAACAGAAGGAAAAAAATCAATAGAGAAAAAATGACTCTTTTCCCCAGACCGTACAGCACTGGAACAGAGGCCAACTGATGCTTTGATCCTTCTCTACCAGCATGCCATCGCTCCACTGCTCATGTTGTTCTTTTATCAAGGTAAATGTGATTTTATTAATGGAACTGTCACCATGCTGTGGCATTTTGGGTTCATTAAACATTAAATTGCCTCCATAAACCACGTTCACACCGGATGCAATTTATTACACTGCTTCATATTTCGGGGTGTTAGCCTTATGTAGCAAACATGCAGCTACTTTAAGTGAAGCATACTAGCTAGCTGCGAAGTGGGCACAGTTAAAGTAAACAGCGTGTCAATTTGCGTGGTTTTTGCTGCCCCAGGGTTACATTTCTAAGACATTAAATCTGTAAAGTGGAATTTACTAACTTGGACATCCATATTAACTGAGATAATTAAGCACTGTTTTAATAACAGTAAGTGACTAAGGCTAATTTTTCCCTCTTTGTGGCAGTTTGGATAGGATGTGGAGCATTATTGAATGTCTGTATGCTTTATAGCTCTATAAAACACAGTATCATTCATAACTGATATACCATTGTCCAAATGTCTTCCACTGCAGCTGATATGAGCTAACCCTGACCCTCCAGCCAGTCCAAGACTAATACTGCAGGGTAAGTGTCTGTATGTATCTGTTTATGTGTGATGTGTGTCAGTCTGTGTCTGTCTGTCATTCAGTCTACCTTTAGCTGTCTGTCTATATCTGAGTAATAAAATAATTGTTTTTGCCCTTCCATGAATGTGTCTTGCAACTGTAAGACAAGAGCCGTAAGTGGTAGCAGTATAACTTATGATACCAAATTTAAATAAAGTACGAAAAAAGTATAGAATAAATGTATCACTCAGAATTTTGGGTTCATCGTAACCAATTTCATACCTTACAGTGACTACAGGTCCAGGCTCAAGGCTCCATGCTTCAAGCTCTGGGCTCCAGGTTCCAGGCTCGGGTCGGTTCCATTTTCCCGGGCTCCATGCTTCAGGCTCAGTGTCAGTTCCAGGCTCAGGGCTCAAAGCTCCAGGCTCACGTTCCATGCTCCATGCTCCGGGCGCTGGGCTCCGGGCACTGGGCTAGGGCGCTGGGCTCCGGGCTCTGGGCTCCGGGCTCTGGGCTCTGGGCTCCAGGCTCCGGGCTAGGCGCTGCATGCTTGGGTCATTCCAGGCTCCGTGCTCCAGGCCAGGGTCCGGGCCATAGTTTCCACTCTCCAGGCTCCCAGCACGGGGTAATTTCAAGGCCTCCGGTTCCAGGCTCCGGCCTCAAGGTTCCATACTCGGGGTCAGTTCCAGGCTCCGGGCTAATGGCTCCGAGCTCAGGTTAGTTTAAGGCTCTGGGCTCGGGGCTCAAGTCTTTAAGCTCTGGGTTCTAGGCTCCACGCTCCAGGCTGGAATAAAGACTCCGGGCTCGGGGTCAGTTCCAAGCTGTTCCAAGTCAGTGCTCAGGGCCCAGGGCTCAGGGCTCAGGGCTCCGGGCTCGGGGTCAGTTCCATGCTCCGGTTTCCAGCCTCAAGGCTCAAGGTTCCGGTCTTCAAGCTCCAGGCTCCAGGATCAGGGTCAGTTCCATGCTCCAGGCTCTTGGCTCGAGGCTCCGAGCTCGCGGTCAGTTCATGTCTCCAGTCTCGTGCTAAAGGCTCGGGCTCCAGGCTCCAGTTTCCTGGCTCAAAGCTCGGGGTGAGTCCAGGCTACGGGCTCCAGCCTCAAGGTTCCTGGTTGGGGGTCAGTTCAAGGCCGTGGCTCCTGGCCCCAGGCTCCACGATCCAGGCTCCAGGCTCCAGGCTCCAGGCTCCAGGCTCGAGGAAAGCTCCAGGCTCCGGGCTTAAAGCTCCAGGCTCCAGGATCGGGTTGTTCCATGCTCCAGGCTCAGGCCAGGTCCAGGCTCACGGCTAAATGCTCCAGGCAAGGCGCCAGGCTCCAGGGTCTTGGTAAGTTGCAAACTCCATTCTCAGGTACCGGCTCCAGACTCCAGGCTCGGGATCAGTTCCATGCTCCGGGCTCAAGGCTCAAGCCTCTAGGTTCGGGGTCAGTTTCAGGCACTGCGCATCGGGCTCCAGAATATAGGCTCCGTGCCCCAAACACCGAGTAAAGGCTCCAGGTTCCTTCTCAGGGTAATATCCAGGCTGTGGGCTCTGGGCTCCAGGCTCTAGGTTCCAGGCTCAGTGTCACTTCCAGGCTTTGGGATCCAGGTTCCAGGCTCCAGGCTAAAGACTCCAGGCTCCAGGCTCAAGACTCCAAGCTCCAGGCTCCATTCTCCATGCTCTGGGCTTGGGGTCAGTTAAGGGCTCCAGGTTCCAGGCTCCATCCTCCAGGGCTTGGGGTCAGTAAAGGGCTCCAGGCTCAAGACTCCAGACTCCAGGCTCCAGGCTCCATGCTCCAAGAATCATGGCTCCGCGCTCAAGGCTCCGGGCTCCAGGCTTCGGGCTCCAGACTTCAGGCTCTGGGTCAGTCCAGGCTCCAGGTTCCGGGCACCGTGCTCCAGGATCCGGGATCTGGTCAGTTCCAGGCTCTAGGCTCAAAGCTCTTGGATCAGGGTCAGTTTGTAACTCCGGGCTCAGTTTTTACAGGCTCCAGGCTTCAGGCTCAGGGCACCAGGCTCCGCGTTCCTTCGTCCTGGATCAAGGCTTTGGGATCGGAGTATGTTCGTGGCTCTGGGCTCCAGGTTTAAGGCTCATATTTTGGGCACAGTTCCAGGCTATGGGTTCTATGCTCCAAGTTTGTGACTACGCGTTCCAGGCTAATGGCACCTGGTTCAAGGCTCAAGGCTCCAGTCCAGGCTCTAGCCTCGGGGTCAGTTCCATGCTCCGTGCTCAAGACTCCAGGCTCAAGGCTCAGGGTCAGTTCATGGCTCCAGTCACCAGGCTCTAGACTCCAGGCTCAAGGCTCCGTGCTTCATGCTCTTGGCTCTAGGCTAGGCTCAAGGGTCGGTGTCAGTTAAAGGCTCCAGGCTCCATGCTTCAGGTTCTGGGCTCAAGGCTCCGGAATCAGTGTCAGTTCCATGCTCTGTGCTCAGACTCCAGGCTCAACGCTCAGGGTCAGTTCATGCTCCAGTCACCAAGGCTCTAGACTCCAGGCTCAAGGCTCCGTGCTTCATGCTCTTGGCTCCAGGCTATAGGCTCCAGTGTCGGGGTAAGTTAAGGCTCCAAGCTCCAGGCTCTTGGCATGGGTCAGTTCCAAGATCTGGTCTCCAGGTTTACGGCTCTACTTTCGGGCTCGAGGTCAGTTCCAAGTTCAGGCTCCATAGTCCAGGTTCGTTGCTACGCATCCAGGCTCCAGGCTCCCAGCACCAGGCTCCAGGCTGAAGGCTCCAGCTCAAGGCTCCAGCTCAGGGTAAGTTCCATTCTCCAGGGTAAAGGCTCCAAGCTCAAGGCTTAGGGTCATTAAAGGCTGAAGTCACCGGCTCGAGGCTCGGGCTCTGGGCTCCAGGATCAAGGTGACTGCTTCACCTTTATGCTCCAGGCTCCAGGCTCGGGTTCAGTTCAAGGCTCCGGGCTCCGGGCTCTGGGCTCCATGCTCCGGGGTCAGGGCTCCAGACTCCAGACTCCAGACTCCAGGCTCCAGGCTCAAAGCTCCGCTCTCCAGGCTCCATACTTCAAGCTCTTGGATCCAGGCTTAAGGATCCATTCACAGTGTCAGTTCCAGGCTCCAGGCTCAATGCTTAAGGCTCCAGGCTCAAGGCTCTGGGCTCAGTGTCAGTTCCGGGCTCCGGGTTCCCCGCTCAAGGCTCCAGGCTCCGGCTCAAGGCTCTGGGCATGGGGTCACTTCCAAGTTCCGGTCTCTAGGTTTAAGGCTCCACATTTCGGGCTCGGGGTCAGTTCAGGCTAATGGCTCCATTTTCCAGGCTCGTTGCTACGCGTTCCGGCTCCAGGCTTCCGGCACAAGGCTCAAGGCTTAAGGCTGACAGCTCAAGTTCCAGGCTCGGGGTAAGTTCCTTGCTCCGGGCTCAATGCTCCAAACTCAAGGCTTGGGGTCAGTTCCACACTCTAAGCTCCAGGCTCCATGCTCAAGGCTGCAAGTTCAGGCTCTTTGCTCCAGGCTCAAGGCATGGGTAAGTTCCAGGCTCAAGGCTCCAAGCTCTTCTCTTCAGGCTTTGCTCTCCAGGCTCCGGGCTGCGGGCTCCAGGCTCATTGCTCAAGGCTCCATGCTCCATACTCCGGGCTTAAGGTCATTTAAGGGCTCCAGGCTCCAAGCTCAAGGTTCTATGCTCCATGCTCCGGCCTGGAGTCACTTAAGGGCTTAAGGACTTGTTTTTAGTGTTTTCATGCTTTTCTGAGTAGATGAGTCAAAAATGTCTTTTTTGAGCGTTTCAGACGATAAGAAGCTGTTTTGGTCACTTTGAGACATGGATGTTTTTTTCACAAGAAGAAACTTCATGTTTTTATTAGACTTTTATAGAAACAGCCATGAAACACTAATTTCTAACTTGTTTTCAGTTTTTTCATGCTTTCTGAGTAGAAGAGGCAAAAAATTTCATTTTTTTTAGCGTTTCAGACGATAAGAATCAGTTTTTTGGTCACTTGAGACAAAGATGTTTTTTTCTCAAAAACACTTCATGAACTGATTAGACTTTCACAAAACAGCCATAAAAACCCCTTTTTACTTGTTTTTAGTGTTTTAATGCTTTCTGAGTAGATGAGTCAAAAATGTCTTTTGAGCGTTTCAGACGATAAAAGCTTTTTTGGTCACTTTGAGACAAGGATTTTTTTTCAAACAGAACTTCATGATTTGAGAAGACTAGAGAAAACGCCACAGAACACTTATTTCGAACTTTTTTTTGTGTTTTCTTCTTTTCTGAGTAGAAGAGGAAAAAATGTATTTTTTGAGCGTTCAGAGATGATAAAAAGCTGTTTTGTGACTTTGAGACAAGGATGTTTTTTCTTAAACAAAATGTCATGAATGATTAGAGTTTGAAAAAACAGCCATAAAACCCGGATTTCTTACTTGTTTTAGTGTCTTCATGCTTTTCTGAGTAGATGAGTCAAAAATGTCTTTTTGAGCGTTTCAGACGATAAGAAGCTGTTTTGGTCACTTTGAGACATGGATTTTTTTCACGAGCAGAACTTCATGATTTTATTAGACTTTTAGAAACAGCCATAAACGTTTATTTCTGACTTGTTTTCAGTTTTTTCATGCTTTTCTGAGTAGAAGAGGCAAAAAATTTCATTTTTTTTAGCGTTTCAGACGATAAGAATCAGTTTTGGTCACTTTGAGACAAAGATGTTTTTTTTCTCAAACAACACTTCATGAACTGATTAGACTTTCACAAAACAGCCATAAAAACCCTATTTCTTACTTGTTTTTAGTGTTTTAATGCTTTTCTGAGTAGATGAGTCAAAAATGTCTTTTGAGCGTTTCAGACGATAAGAAGCTTTTTTGGTCACTTTGAGACAAGGATGTTTTTTTTTCAAACAGAACTTCATGATTTGAGAAGACTAGAGAAACGCCACAGAACACTTATTTCGAACTTGTTTTTGTGTTTTCTTTCTTTTCTGAGTAGAAGAGGAAAAAATGTATTTTTGAGCGTTTCAGACGATAAAAAGTTTTTGTGACTTTGAGACAAGGATGTTTTTTTCTTAAACAAAATGTCATGAACTGATTAGAGTTTGAAAAAACAGCCATAAAACCCGGATTTCTTACTTGTTTTTAGTGTCTTCATGCTTTTCTGAGTAGATGAGTCAAAAATGTCTTTTTGAGCGTTTCAGACGATAAGAAGCTGTTTTGGTCACTTTGAGACATGGATGTTTTTTTCACGAGCAGAACTTCATGATTTTATTAGACTTTTTAGAAACAGCCATTAAACGTTTATTTCTGACTTGTTTTCAGTTTTTTCATGCTTTTCTGAGTAGAAGAGGCAAAAAAAATCATTTTTTTTTTTTTTTTAGCGTTTCAGACGATAAGAATCAGTTTTGGTCACTTTGAGACAAAGATGTTTTTCTTCAAGCAGAGCTTCATGATTTGAAAAGACTTTTTAGAAACAGCCATCAAAAACTTATTTCTGACTAGTTTTAGTGTTTGCATGCTTTTCTGAATATAAGAGTCAAAAATGTAATTTTTGAGCGTTTCAGACGATAAGAAGCTTTTTTTGTGACTTTGAGACAAGGATGTTTTTTTTCTCAAACAAAACTTCATGAACTGATTAGACTTTCACAAAACAGTCATAAAAACCCTAGTTCTTACTTGTTTTTGTGTTTTAATGCTTTTCTGAGTAGATGAGTCAAAAATGTCTTTTGAGCGTTTCAGACGATAAGAAGCTTTTTTGGTCACTTTGAGAAAACGATGTTTTTTTCAAGCAGAACTTCATGATTTGAGAAGACTTTGAAGAAAATGCCATGAAACACATATTTCGGACCTGTTTTTGTGCTTTCATGTATTTATGAGTAGAAGAGGCAAAAAAGTCATTTTTAAGCGTTTCAGACGATAAGAATCAGTTTTGGTCACTTTGAGACAAAGATGTTTTTTTTCAAGCAGAACTTCATGATTTGAAAAGAGTTTTTAGAAAGCCATCAAAAAAACTTATTTCTGACTAGTTTTAGTGTTTGCATGCTTTTCTGAATCTATACGATTCAAAATGTCATTTTTTAGCGTTTCAGACGATAAGAAGCTTTTTTGTGACTTTGAGACAAGGATGTTTTTTTTCTCAAACAACACTTCATGAACTGATAGATTTGACAAAATAGCCATAAACCACTCATTTCTGACTTATTTTTTTGCGTTTTTCAAATTTTCTGAGTAGAAGGGGCAAAAATGTCATTTTGAGCGTTTCACGCGAAAGAACCTTTTTTTTGTCACTTGAGACAAGGATGTTTTTTTCACCTGAGAAGACTTGAAAAAATAAATAAAACACTTATTATTTATTTATTATTATTTATTATTTTTACTTTTTATTTCATGCTTTCTGGTTATATTGGTATAAAAAATGAGCGTGAAATTTTTGAGCGTTTCACGCAAGTAGAAGCTGATTTGGTCACTTTTGAGACAAGGATGTTTGTTTCAAGCAGAACGTAAAGCTTCACACTTAGTTCTGGCATTTCTCAAACCAAACCTCTCAAACCTCAAACATTGCAGCCATACGCTGGTGGAAGAACTCCTTCCATGGTCCTTATCGTTGTCTTCTTGCTCTTTTTCTCTCTTTCTCTCCCTCTTTCCTCTAACCCCCTTAAAGCTGCACACTGGCGTGCATGGACGAGGACGAGCACTGGGAAATTTCGCACAGACCCTTGTCAGGGTTAGACCGGGACGTCTGGTGGATGGTGTGGACTCTATCTTTTTTCCAGCCCGTTTCCAGCCATTGTATTTTTCCAGAGACAGAACACCGGTTAGCCACAGGTTTCAAACATGTCGCCGGGGGCCAAATCCGGCCACCAAAGGGTCCAATCTGGCCCGCGGGATCAATTTGTGAAAAATTGCAAAGATTACACTGAAGATATTAACAATCAATGGTTTCAAAATCCTTTAAGTCAGGTTCCACATACAGACACATACAGTCCAATTAAATTTCAAGTGGATCAGAACAGTAAAATATTATCATAATAAACTAAATAATGACAACCCCAAATTTTCTCTTTGTATTTTGGTGTAAACAAAGTAAAATTACATGAAAAGTTGACATTACTATGTTGACCAAACTATACATTTACAAAAATATGAATAACCTGAACAATATAACAAATGGAAACTTCTTCAGAATAGTAAATGCAATTTACCACTATTCTGCCTGTTACTAATGTTTGTGCCATTGTAGCGCACATGTGGAAATGATAAACTGATAAACTGAGGCAGAATATTGTTGAAATTGCACTTGTTTTTGTTTAGAAAATTCAAGTTGTTGTTACTCAGATTTTAAGGAAATTTTACACTTAAACCTGATCATAATCGAATTTTACTTTTTTTTTTACTGTGATTATTCTTCTGGTCTGGCCCACTTGAGATCAAATCGGGCTGAATGTGGCCCCCAACTAAAATGAGTTTGACACCCTGGGTTTGCCTTACCCCTTTTTTAAGCTCGGTTCTTTTCTCATCTGGAGCTGGATAACGATAAAAACATTGAACCGTGTTTGAACTTTGTTTTTTTTTCCAGAGACAACCCCTGTAAGCCTAACACCTTTTTTTTTTTTTTTTTTCCTATTTTTTTTAACCTCCGGAGCTTTCCTCAACTTTAGCCGGAATCTCCCTTGTTCCAGGTCTGAATCTTTTCCCCTCTCTCCCCTCTCTTCTCTCCAGCCCCCTTAAAGCTGTTCACTTAGTTGTGGAACTTTTCAAACCCCCCCAGTGGGAACGGAGTGCTGCCCCACATCAGAGCCTCACACTGGGGAAGAACTCTCGCCCTGGTCCTGGTTTCTTTTCCCCTTCCCTCCCTCTTTTTCTTCCAGTCACCTTGAAGCTGCACATTGGCATGCGCTGAGGAGGAGGAACGCCGGGAAATGTCACGCTGTCCAGGGTCAGGATTAGGCCGGGACGGCGTCGTCGGACCGTTTGGACTTTGTCTATTTTCCAGGCCATTGTGGGACTTTGCTATTTTTCCAGGCCTGGTGGGAATCTGTTATGTTTTTCAAAGACATAACACCGGTTAGCTGATCCCCTTTTTAACCTCCGGTGCTTTCTCATCTTGAGCTGGATAACAGTAAAACGCTATGTGGGAATTTGCTATTTTTTTCCCAGACAGAACCCTGTAAGCCTAACCCCTTTCTGACCTCTGGTGATTTTCTCACGTGGAGCTGATAACGGTAAAACTCAAACGGTCTGTGGCCATTTTTTAGGAACTGCTCCCTTGCCTGGTCTTACTCTTTTTTTCTGTGTCTCTCCCACTCTTTCCTCCAGCCACTTTAAAGCTGCACACTGAGTTCTGGCATTTTTCAAACTGTCCTGTGGAGACAGAATGCTGCACATTGCAGCCACACAGTGTGGGCTAACTCTGGCCCTCCTTGCCTGTCTTCGGTGTGACTCGGGCTTCTACAAACTGATTGCACTTGCTGTATTTATCGTATTTTAAATGTATTGTAATGGTATTTTGTTGTGTTTCATGGTATTTGAATTGTATTCGTTTGTACTGTTTATTTATGCTTTGCACTGTAAGAACTTTTGACTGTGTCTGTGAAAAGTGCTCTATCAATAAATGTATTGACTATTTTCCTACTTACTGTCTGACACTTTTTTCCCCCTCTCACCCCCTTTCTTCATCAGCCACCTTAAAGTTTCACACTGGGACTGAGAATCACATCCTCTGGCCCGGTTAAGGTTAGGGCTGAGGCCACGGAAGGCCCGGGTTAGGGCTCCGGGCTCGGGCTCCGTTCCGGGGTTTGGGGTTAGGGCTGAGGCTTGGGCCAGGGTTGGGGCTCTGGGCTGGGCTAAGTTCCAGGGTTCAGGTTAGGGCTGAGGCCAGGGTCAGGGTTTGGGATCCGAGCTCGGGCTCGTTCCAGGGTTTATTGTTAGGGCTGTAACCAGGGCAAGGGTTGGGGCTCCGGGTTTGGGCTAAGTTCCAGGGTTCAGGTTAGGGCTGAGGCCAGGGTAAGGGTAAGGGCTCCAAGCGGGCTCAGTTACAGGCTCCAGGATCGGGCTCTAGGCTCGGGTTCTGGGCTCTGGGCTCTGGCTCCGGGCTCCGGGATCGGGCTCCGGGCTCCGGTTCTGGGCTAAAGGCTCCACACTCCAGGCTCCACGTTCCTTTCTCCGGGCTCGGGCACAGTTACAGGCTCCAGGCTCAAGGCTCAAGGCTCAAGGCTCCAGGCTCCAGGCTCCAGGCTCCAGGCTCCAGAATCATAGCTTTTGGTCTTTTCAAGCTACGAGCTCCAGGCAAAAGGCCAGACTCCAGGATTGGGGTCATTTCAAGGATCCGGGCTAAAGACTCCAGGCTCCAGGCTCCAAGCTCGGGGCTCCTTGCTCCATGCTCCAAGCTCAGGGCTCCTGGCTCTGGGCTCCAGGCTTAAGGCTCCAGCCTCAGGGTTAGTTCCAGGCTACGGGCTCCAGGTTTCAGTCTCAGGGTCAGTTCCAGGCTTCGTACTCCATGCTCCGTGCTCAAGGTTCGGGTCAGTTCCAGGCTCTGGGTTCCAGCCTCCTACGTCTAGGCTCTGCACTCAAGGCTCCGGGCTCCAGGCTCAAGGCACGGGCTCATTTCTAGGCTCCGGTCTCCAAGGTCCAGACATGTGGTCAGTTCTAGGCTCGGGCTCCAGGTTCCTGGTTCCGGGCTCCGGGCTGAAAGCTACTGCTCCAGGTCCTAGGTTCCAGGCTCCAGGCTCCAGGCTCAAGGCTCAAGGCTCCGGGCTCTAGGCCCGAGGCTCCGTGCTCCGTGCTCTAGGCTCCGGGCTCTGGGCTACAGGCTCCATGCTCCAGGCTCAAAGCTCCAGGCTCCGATCTGGGCCTTGGGCTACAGGCTCTGCGCTTCAGGTTCCGCGTCCTTGCTCGGGGTCATTTTAATGGCTCCGGTCTCCAAGGTCCGGACTTAATGTCAGTTCCAGGCTCCAAGCTCACGGCTCCATGCTACGGGCTTGGGGTAAGTTCCAGAGTTCGGGTTCCAGGCTCAGGGATCAAGGCTCATTGTTCATGGCCAGTTCAAGGCTCGGGTTCTTTTCTACGGGCTCGGGGTCACTTTGAGTATCTGGGTTCGGGCTCCAGTCTTTAAGGTCTGGGCTCTAGATTTCACGCACTAGGCTAAAGGCTCCAGGCTCACGGCTACATGCTCCAGGCTCAAGGCGCAGGCTCCGGGTCTTGGTCGGCTGCGACTCTTTTCTCCAGGCTACCGGCTCAAGACTCCAGTCTCGGGATGAGTTTCAGGCTCGGGCTAAAGGATCCAGGCTCCACGCTTAAGAGTCCTTGTTCCAGGCACTTGGCTCCGGGCTTGGGGTCATTTCCATGCTCCAGGCTCCAGGCTCAAGCCACTAGGTTTGGGGTCAGTTCAGGCACCAGGCTCCAGGCTCCAGGCTCCAGGCTCCAGGCTCCAGGCTCCAACCCCCAAACACAGGTCGAGGCTACAGGTTCCTTGCTCAGGGTAATATCCAGGCTGTGGGCTCTTGTCTCCAGGCTCCAGGCTCTAGGCTCTAGGTCTAGGCCTAGGTTCAGGCTAAGTGTCAGTTCCAGGCTTTGGGCTCCAGGTTCCAGGCCAGGCTCCAGGCTCCAGGCTCCAAGCGCCATTCTCTATGCTCTTGGCTTGGGGTCAGTTAAGGGCTCCAGACTGCAGATTCCAGGGTCCAGGCTCCAGACTCAGGCCCCAGGCCCCAGGCCCAGGCCCCAGGCCCCAGGCCCCAGGCCCCAGGCCCCAGGCTCCAGGCTCGGGGTCAGTTCCAGTCTCCGGGCTCCAGGCTCCAGTCACGGGGTGAGTTCGAGGCTCCGGGCTCCAGGATCCAGGCTCACAGCTACGTACACAAGGCTGTGGGGCTCCAGGCTCAAGACTCTGCTCTCAGTCCTCCAGGCTCGGGGTCAGTTCCAGGCTCCGGGCTCCAGTCTAAAGACTCGGGGTCAGTTCCATGCTCTGGGCTCCAGGCTCAAGGCTCACGGCTCTATTCTCCGAGCTCCATGCTCAAGGATCGGGGTCAGTTCCTGTCTCCGGGCTCAAGGTTCCCTTCTCGGGCTCAGTTCCACGCTCCGGGCTCAAGGCTCAGGCTCCGGGCTCTGGGCTCTGGGCTCCAGGTTCCGGGCTCCGGGCTCCGGGCTCCGGGCTCCGGGCTCCGGGCTGGGCTCCAGGTCGGGCTCAGTGTCAGTTCCAGGCAGGCTCCAGGCTCCAGGCTCCAGGCTGCAGGCTCCAACCTTCAAGTTCCAGGCTCAAGCTACATGCTCCAGGTTCCAGGCTCCAGGCTCCAGGCTCCACGCTCAAGGCTCTAGGCTCCAGGCTCCGCTCTCAGGCTCCGGGCTTTTGGCTCCAGGCTCCAGGCTCCGGGAATCGGGTAGGTTCAAAGTTCTGGGATCCATGCTTCAGGCTCAGGGCTTCGGGTTTGGGGTATGTTCCAGGCTCCGGGTTCCACGCCCTGGGCTCACAACTCCAGGCACGGGGTTATTTCCAGTTTCGGTCTCCAGACTTTGGGTTTTGGGTCTTCTTCAAGACTCCAGGCTCCATGCTCCGGCTCAAAGCTTCCAGCTCAAAGCTCATGGCTCCGGGTTTGGGATCAGCCTCCGGGTTCCTGGCCCAGGTTCCGGGGGGGGTCATTTCCAAGCTCGAAGCTCGCGCTCAAGGCTCCGTAATCAAGAATCCAGGCTCTGGGCTAAGGGTCAGCTCCAGGTTCCATTCTCTGGTTCAGTTCCAGTCTCGAGGTTCCTGGCTCCAGGCTCCAGGCTTTGGGCTCAGGTTCTTCTTCCAGGCTCCAGACTCCAGGCTCCAGGTTCCAGGCTCAAAGCTCCAGGCTCTGTGCTCCAGGCTATGGGCTCGTGATCAGTTCTAGGCTCCTTCCTCGAGGCTCCAGGCTCCAGGCTCCAGGTTCAGGGTTCGGAGTCAGCAGTCTCCTATCTCCAGGCTCCGTGATCAAGGCTTTTGGCTTGTGTCCTCTTCTAGGCTCCAGGCTCCAGGCTCGTTATCAGTTGAGGCTCTGGGCTCAAGGCTCTAGGGTCTGGGTTCGGGTTTGGCGTCATTTCCAGGTCCAGGTTTCAGGTTCCAGGTTCCAGGCTGAAGGCTCATCGATCCAGTATCCGGGCCGGATTCGGGGTCAGTTCCATGCTCCAGTCTCCAGGCTCCAGTCTCCGGTTCAGTTCAAGGCTCCAGGCACCAGGCTCCAAGTTATAGACTAGGGTCAAGTCTCCAGGCTCAAGCCTCAGGCTCCGGGCATGGAGTCAGTTCCAAGTTCTGGTCCGGGCTGTCCGGCCCTAGGCTTCTTTCTCGGGGTAAGTTCCATGCTTGGGGTTCAACGCCCAGGGCTCCAGGCTCCAAGCACGGGGTTTTTCCAGGCTCCGGGCTCCAGGCTTTGGGCTCGGGGGCTTTTTCCAGGCTAGGCTCAGGCTCCAGGTTCAAGGCTCCCGGCTCAAAGCTCCAGGCTCTGGGCTCAAGATCAGTTCTAGAATCCGGTCTCCAGGACCCAGGTTTCGGGTTCGGGGTGTATTCCATGGTCTTTCCCTCTGGCTCCAGGCTCCAGGCTTCGTGCTCGGGGTAAGTTCCATGCTCGGGGATCCACGCCCCTGGCTCCAGGCTCTGAGAACGGGGTAATTTCCACAGTCTGGGCTCTTGAAACCAGGTTCGAGGCTCCACACTCAGGGTTAGTTCACGGCTCCAGGCTCCAGGCTCGGGGTCAGTTCCAGGCTCCGGGCTGCAGGGTCCTGGCTCAAGGTTTTGTTCTCAGGGTCAGTTCTAGGCTCTGGGCTCAAGGCTCTTGGTACAGGGTGTTTTCCAGGCTTGGGCAAGAGACTCCAAGCTCCAGGGCATCCTGAACGGGACATTTGTAAACGACCTGAGGATTCCCGAGAATCGGGACTTGGCGTCAGTACAAGGCTTTGGGCTCCCGGCTCCCGGCTCCAGGCTCCGGCTCCTGGCTCCACGGTCACGGCTCCATGCTCACGGCTCCATGCTCCAAGCCCCAGGCTCTGAGCTCAAGCTTCTGTTCGGGGTCAGTTCCAGGCTCCGCGCCATGTTCACGGCTCTGGGCTCGGGGTCATTTCTTGGCTCCGGGCTTCAAGGTCCAGACTTAATGTCAGCTCCAGGCTCTTTTCTCCAGGCTCTCAAGCTCATGGCTCCATGCTATGGGCTCCAAGCTTGGGGTAAGTTCCAGTTTTTGGGTTCCAGTCTCAGGGATCAAGGATAAATGTCCATGGTCAGTTCAAGGCTTCGGGTTCTTTTCTCCGGGCTCGGGGTCACTTTGAATATCTGGGTCCCGGGCTCCAGTCTTTAAGGTCTAGGTTCTAGATTCCACGCACTAGGCTCCAGGCTCCAGGCTCAAGGCTCCAGGCTCCAGGCTCACGATGACATGCTCCAGGCTCACGGCTACATGCTCCAGGCTCAAGGCGCAAGGCTCTAGGGTCTTGGTCAGTTGCAGACTCTGTTCTCAAGGCTAACAGCTCAAGACTCCAAGCTCCGGGCTAAAGGATCTAGGCTCCGCGCTCCAGTCTCAAGCCTCTAGGGTTGGGGTCAGTTTCAGGCACGTGCATCGGGCTCCAGGCTCAAGGCTCCGTGCCCCAAACACCAGGTCAAGGCTCCAGGTTCCTTGCTCAGTCTGTGGGCTCTGGGCTCCAGGCTCCAGTCTCAAGGTTCCAGGCTAAGTGTCATATCCAGGTGTTGGGCTCCAGGTTCCAGGCTCCAGGCTCCAAGCGCCATTCTCCATGCTGCGGGTTTGGGGTCAGTTAAGGGCTCCAGGCTCCAGGCTCCAGGCTCCAGGCTCCAGGCTCCAGGCTCCAGGCTCCAAGCTCCATGCTCCATGCTCCGGGCTTGGGGTCAGTTAAGGGCTCGAGGCCTTGCTAAAGACTCAAGGCTCAAGGCTCAGGGCTCCAGACTCCAGGCTCCAGGCTCCATGCTCAAGGCTGCATGGTTCAGGCTCTTGGCTCCAGGCTCCAGCCATGGGGTCAGTTCCAGGCTCAAGGCTCCAGGCTCTTCTCTTCAGGCTTCGCTCTCCAGGCTCTGGGCTGCGGTCTCCAGGCTCATGGCTCAAGGCTCCATGCTCCGGGCTTGGGGTTATTTAAGGGCTCCAGGCTCCAAGCTCCAGGTTCCATGCTCAGTGCCCCATTCTCCGGGCCTGGGGTCACTTAAGGGCTCAAGGCTCCAGGCTCAAGGCTCCAGGCTCCAGGCTCCAGGCTCCAGGCTCAAGGCTCAAGGCTCAGGGCTCCGGGCTCCGGGCTCTGCGCTCCATTCTCCAATTTACAGAATCCGAGCTGTGGTTAAGTTCTAGGCTTCGGGCTCAGGGCTCAAGCCTCCAGTCTCCAGGCTTCAGATTTCGGGCTCCCTGCTCAAGGCTCATGGCTCTGCGCTCATTGGCATTTGGGTCAGTTCAAGGCTCCGGGTTCCAGGATCTGGGATAGAGGTCAAGTTCGAGGCTCTGGGATCAGGGTAAGTTTGCTGCTCCGGGCTCTAGTGTGAAGGCTCCAGGTTCCATACTCAAGGCTCAAGGCTCCAGGCTCAATGGCTCAAAGTTCCAGGCTCCAGGCTCCTCGTTCCTTCCTCTTGGATCCAGGCTATGGGCACGGGGTATGTTCGTGGCTCCGGGCTCCCGGTTTAAGGCTCCATATTTTTGGAACAGTTCCAGGCTACAGGTTCTATGCTCCAGGTTTCGTGACTACACGTTCTGGGCTATTGGCACCTGGCTAAAGGCTCAAGGCTCCGGTCTCCAGGCTCCAGCCTCGGGGTCAGTTCCATGCTGACCCGAGACTCCAGGCTCAAGGCACAGGGTCAGTTCATGGCTCCAGTCACCAGGGTCATGACTCCAGGCTCCGGGCTCCATGCTTCAGGCTCTGGGCTCAAGGTTCCGTGCTCTGGGTCAGTTCCAGGCTCCAGCCTCCAGGAACAGGCTCTAAGCTCCACGCTCCTTTCTCTACGCTCCAACCTCCAGGCTTCAGGCACGGGGTCATTTCCAGGCTCCGGACTCAAGGCTCAAATCTCCATGCTCACAGTTCCAGGCTCACGGCTTCATGCTCCAGGCCTGGCTCGGGGTCAGTTCTAGGCTTTTTGCTCTTGGTCAGCTCCAAGCTTCGGGCTCATGGCTCCAGGCATGAGGTCAGTTTGAGGATCTTGGCTCCGAGCTCCAGTCCTTGAGCCCTGGCTCAAAGCGTCGCTCTCCAGGCTCCGTCCTCCATACTCAAGGCTCAAGGTTATTTGTAAGTTGCAGGCTCCGGTCTGCAGGTTAAGGGCTCCAGATTAAGGGCTCGGGTTCAGTTCCCGGCTCCGGGCTCCGGGCTCCGGGCTCCGGGCTCCGGGCTCCGGGCCGGGCTCCGGGCTCCGGGCTCGCTCCGGGCTCCGGGCTCCGGGACTCGTCTCCAGCCTCCGGGCTCCGGGCTCCGCTCCGGCTCCGGGCTCCGGGCTCCGGGCTCCGGGCTCCGGGCTCCATGTATGGCGTCATTTCCAGGCTTACGGGCTCCAGGCTCCGGTCTAGTGTTCAGTTCCAGGCTCACGAATCCTGTCTGCAAGCGCTGTGCTACAGGCTACAGGCTCACCACAATGCCCAGACTCTGGTTTCCTTGTTTTCTTAGTAGAAGAGGCAAAAATGTCATTTTTTAGCGTTTCAGACGATGAGAAGCTATATTTTCATTTTAAGACAAGACGTTTTTTTTTTCTCAAGGAAAACTTTATGAACTGCAAAGACTCAAAGAAAAGGCCATAACCTTTCTGACTTGTTTTAAGTGTTTTTCTTTTTCTGAGTAGAAGTGGGAAATGTCATTTTTTAGCGTTTCAGACGATAAGAAGCTAGTTTTTTCACTTTGAGAAAACGATTGTTTTCTCATACAGAACTTCATGATCTGAGAAGACTTTTAACAAAAAGCCATAAAACACTTATTTTTAACTCTTTTTTAGTGATTTCATGCTTTCAGAGTAGAAAAGGCAAAAATGTCATTTTGAGCGTTTCAGACGATAAGAAGCTGTTTTGGTCACTTGAGACAAAGATTTTTTTTTTTTCAAGCAGAACTTCATGATTTGAGAAGACTTTTATGAAAAAGCCATAAAACATTTATACTGACTTGTTTTTTAGTGTTTTCATGCTTTCCTGAGGGAAGAGGCAAAAATGTCATTTTTCAGCGTTTCAGACGATAAAGAAGCCTTTTTGTGACTTTGAGACAACGATTTTTTTCTCATGCAAAACGTCAAAACTGATTACACTTTTAAACACAGCCATAAAACCCCTATTTCTGACATCTTTTTTTAGTGTTCAATCTTTTCTTAGTAGAAGAGTCAAAATTCTTTTTTTGAGCGTTTCAGACGAAAATAAGCTTTTTTGGTCACTTTGAGATAACGATGTGTTTTTTCATGAATTGATAAGACTTTTTAGAAACAGCCATACAACACTTATTTCTGACTTGTTTTCAGTGTTTCATGCTTTTCTGAGTAGAAGAGGCAAAAATGTCCTTTTTGAGCGTTCAGACGAAATTAAGTTTTTGGTCACTTTGAGACAAATATGTTTTTTTTTTTCAAGCAAACTTCATGATTTGAGAGGACTTTTTACAAACAGCCATGAAACAGTTATATCTGATGGTTTTTACTGTTTTCATGGTTTTCTGACTATATGGTAAAAATTTATTTTTCAGCATTTCTGCAAGCAGAAGTGATTTGGTCACTTTGAGACAAGGATGTTTTGTCTCAAGCAGAACGTAAAGCTTCACCACTTCACATTTCATGCATTTCTCAAACAACCCGTGGGAGAAGGAATTACTACCTCACATTGCAGCCATACGCTGGTGGAAGAACTCTGTCCATGGTCCTGATTCTTTGTTTCTTGCTCTCTTGCTCTCTCTTCCCTCTTTCCTCCAACCCCTTTAAAGCTGCCCACTCGCGTGCATGGACGAGGAAGAGCTCCGGGGGCCCGGGCTTCCGGGCTCCGGGCTCGGGCTAGGGCTCCGGGCTCCGGGCTCGGGCTCCAAGGTCCGGACTGAAGGTCAGTCCAGGCTCTATGCTCCAGGCTCCAAGCTCACGGCTCCATGCTATCCAGGCCTTGGGGTAAGTTCCAGGGTTCGGGCTCCAGGCTCAGGATCAAGGCTTTAATGTTCATGGTCAGTTCAAGACTCCAGGTTCTTTTCTCCGGGCTAGGTGTCACGTCGAGTATCTTGGTTCCGGGCTCCAGTCTTCAAGGTCTTGGCTCTAGATTCCGTGCACAAGGCTCCAGCTCCGGGCTCCAGTCTCCAGTCTCAAGGCTTCAGGCTCCAGGCTCCAGGGTCTTGGTCAGTAGCAGACTACGTTATCCATGCTACCGGCTCAAGACTCTAGGCTCGAGATCAGTTCCAGGCTCCGGGCTTAAGGATCCAGGCTCCGCGATCAAGGCTCCTGGTTCCAGACTCAAGGCTCCAGGCTAAAGGCTCCAGGCTACGGGCATGGAGTCAGTTCCAAGATCCGGTCTCAGGCGCCAGGCTTCTTGCTTGGGTAAGTTTCATGCTTGGGGTTCCACACCCAGGGCTCCAGGCTCCAGGCATGGGCTTTTTTTCGAGGCTCTGGGCTCCAGGCTTTGGGCTTGGGGTCTTCATCCAGGCTCAAGGCTGCAGGTTCAAGGCTCCCAGCTCCAGGCTCAAAGCTCCAGGTCAAAGCTCCGTTCTCTGGCACAAGATCAGTTCCATACTCCGGTCTCCAGGGACCCAGGTTTCGGGTTCGGGGTGTATTCCATGCTCTGGCCTTCGGGCTCCAAGCTCCAGGCTTCTGGCTCGGGGTAAGTTCCATGCTTGGGGATCACGAGCCCCTGGCTCCAGGCTCTGAGAACGGTTTAATTTCCACACTCTGGGGCTCCAGAAACCAGGTTCAAGGCTCCACACTCGGGGTGAGTTCCAGGCTCCGGACTCCAGGCTCCTGGGTAAGGGATCCAGACTCCTGACTCCATGCTCCAGGCTCTAGGCTCCAGGCTCCAGGCTCAAGGCTCCAGGCTCCGCTCTCCAGGCTCCATTTTTTCAAGCTCTGGGATCAAAGCTGAAGGCTCCATGCTTAGGTCAGTTTCAGGCTAAAGGCTCCAGGACTCCAGGCTCAAGGATCCAGGCTACAGGCTCCAGGTTCTTCTCTACAGGCTTCGCTCTTCAGGCTCCGGGCTGTGGGCTAATGGCTCAAGGCTACAGGCTCAAGGCTCCAGCTATAGGCTGCAGGGTCGGCATCAGTTCCAGGCTCCGGGCCACCATGCTTCAGGCTCTGGGTTCAAGCTCCGGGCTCAGTGTCAGTTCCAGGCTCCGTGCTTCCCCCTCAAGGCTCAGGCTCCGGGCTCCGGGCTCCAGGCTCTTTTCATGGGGTCAGTTCCAAGATCTGGTCTCCAGGTTTTTGGCTTCATTTCTCGGGCCTCTAGGTCAGCTCCAGGCTAAAGGCTCCATTTTCCAGGATCGTTGCTACGCGTTCAAGGCTCAAGGCTCCCACCACCAGGCTCCAGGCTGAAGGCTCCAAGCTCAAGGCTCCAGGTTAAGGGTTAGTTCCATGCTCAAGGGTAAAGGCTCAAAGATCAAGGCTCGTGGTCAATTCCAGGCTGAAGTCACCGGGCTCTTGGCTGCGGGCTCAAGGCTCAAGGCGCCATGCTTCAAGCTCTTGGCTCCAGACTCATGGCTCCAGGCTCGGGGTTCAGTTTCAGGCTCTGGGCTCCATCTCCGAGGTCAGCACTCCAGACTACAGACTCCAGATTCCAGGCTCAAGACTCCAACCTTAGAGCTCTTGGATCCAGGCTAAAGGCTCCATGCTCGAGGTCAGTTTCAGGCTCCAGGCTCCATGCTAATGGTTCCGGGCTCAAGGCTCCGGGCTCAGTGTCAGTTCCAGTTTCCGGCTCCCCGCTCAAGGCTCAAGCTCCGGGCTCCAGGCTCTTGGCATGTGGTCAGTTCCAAGTTCCGGTCTCCAGGTTTTAGGCTCCACATTTCGGGCTCGGGGTCAGTTCAAGGCTAATGGCTCATTATTCCAGGCTCGTTGCAACGCTTTCCAGGCTCCGGGCTCCCTTCACAAGGCTCAAGGCTGAAGGCTAAAAGCTCATGGCTCAAGGCTCTGGGTAAGTTCTGTCTCCGGCTCAAGACTCCAAGCTCAAGGCTTGGGTCAGTTCATGGTTCAAGGCTCCAGGCTCTTCTCTCCAGGCTTCGCTCTTCAGGCTCCGGGCTCCAGGCTCATGGCTCCAGGCTAAAAGGCGCAAGGCTCCAGGGTCTTTTTAGTTGAAGGCTCCGTGCTCCAGGCTTCTGGCTCCAGACTCCAGGCTCGGAATATGTTTCAGGCTCCAGGCTAAAGGATCCAGGCTCCGCACTCTTGGTTTGGGTCACTTCAATGTTCCGGGCTCCAGACTCAAGCCTCTAGGCTCGGAATCAGTTTCAGGCACCGTACTCCAGACTCTAGGCTCCAAGCTCCAGCTCAAGGCTCAAGGCTCAAGGCTCCAGGCTCCGTGCCCCAAACACCAGGTCATGACTCCAGGTTCCTTGCTGAGGAAAAATTTCCAGGCTGTGGGCTCTTTGCTCCAGGCTCAATGTCATTTCTAGGCTTTGGGCTCCATGTTCTGTGCTCCAGCTCCAGGCTCCAGGCTCCAGGCTCCAGGCTCCAGGCTCCAGGCGCCATGCTCCGGGCTTGGGGTCAGTTAAGGGCTCCAGCTCAAGGCTCCAGGCGCCATTTTCAAAGGCTCCGTCTCCAGGCTCCCGACTCCAGGCTCAAGGTTCTGCGCTCCATTTTCTGATTTCAAGGAATCCGAGCAAGGGTTAAGTTCCATGCTCCGGGCTCAGGCTAAAGCCTCCAGTCTCCATGCTTCAGATTCCGGGCTCCAGGCTTTTGGCTTGGGGTCTTCTTCCAGGTTCTAGGCTCAAGGCTGAAGGTTCAAGGCTCCCAGCTCTAGGCTCATAGCTCCAGGCTCAAAGCTTCAGGCTCTGGGCTCAAGATCAGTTCCATACTTCAGTCTCCAGGACCCAGGTTTCGGGGTGTATTCCATGCTCTGGCCTTCGGGCTCCAGGCTCCAGGCTCCAGGCTTCGGGCTTGGGGTAAATTCCATGCTCAGGGATCCACACCCCTGGCTCCAGGCTCTGAGAACGGGGTCATTTCCACACTCCGGCTCCAGAAACCAGGTTCAAGGCTCAACACTCGGGGTCAGTTCCAGTCTCGGGACTCCAGGCTCCGGGTGATGGCTCTAGACTCAAGGCTCTAGACTCAAGGCTCAAGGCTCCAGGCGCCGCTCTCCAGGCTCCATGTTTCAAGCTCTGGGATCCAGGCTTCAGGCTCCATGCTTAGGGTCAGTTCCAGGCTCCATGCTATAGGCTCAAAGCTCCAGGCTCCGGGCTCCAAGCTCTCGGCCTGGGGTCAGTTCCAAGCTCCGGTCTCCAGGTTTTAGGCTCCACATTTCGGGCTCGGGGTCAGTTCAAGGCTAATGGCTCCATTTTCCAGGCTCGTTGCTACGCGTTCCAGGCTTCAGGCTCCCGGCACCAGGCTCAAGGCTGAAGGCTAAAAGCTCAAGGCTCCAGGCTCAGGGTAAGTTCCTTGCTCCAGGTTCAAAGCTCAAGCTCAAGGCTTGGTGTCAGTTCCACGCTCTAGGCTCCAGGCTCCATGCTCAAGGCTCCATGCTTCAAGCTCTGTTCTACAGGCTATAGGCTCAAGGACCAGTGTCAGTTTCAGGCCTCGGGCTCCATACTTCAGGCTCCGGACTCAAGGCTCTGGGCTACGGCTCAGTTTCACTTCCAGGCTCTGTGCTCCCCCCTCAAGGCTCTAGGGTCCGGGCTCCAGGCTCTTGGAATGGGGTCAGTTCCATGTTCCGGTCTCCAGGTATTTGGCTCCACTTCTCGGGCTTCGGGTCAGTTCCAGGCTACAGGATCAATAGTCCAGGTTCGTTTCTACGCGTTCCAGGCTCAAGGTTCCCAGTAAAAGGCTAAAGGCTCAGAGCTGAAGACTCCAGGCTCGGGGTGAGTTCCATGCCTGGAGGCTTCAGGCTCCAAGCTCAAGGCTCGGGGTCAGTTCTAGGCTCAAGTCACCAGGCTCTAGGTTCTAGGCTCCGGGCTCCGGGCTCAGGGCTCCAGGCTCCAGGCTCCAAAACACCAGGCTAAACACTCCAGGTTCAGTGCGCCAGCTCCAGGCTCCAGGCTCCAGGCTCCGGGCTCCGGGCTACGTCCTGCGGGCTGCGGGCTGCGTGCTCCAGGCTTCGGGCTGCGGGCTCAAGTCTCAAGACTAAATGCTCCGGGCTCCAGGCTCAAGCTCGGGGTCAGTTCCAGGCTCCATGCTGCATTTTTCAGTGTCATGGCTCAAGACTCCAGGCTCCCGGCTCCTGGCTCCAAGCTCCAAGCTCCATTCTCAAGGCTCCAGGCTTAAGGAATTAGGCTCCAGGCTTCAGGCTCCGGGCTTCGGCATGCGGGCTGCGGGCTACGGGCTGCGTGCTGCGTGCTGCGGGCTGCGTGCTTCAGCTCCAGGCTCCGGGTTTGCGGGTTCCAGGTTCAAGACTAAAGGCTCCGGCTCAAGGCTCTAGGCATTGGGGTCAGTTCCAAGTTCCAGTCTCCCGGCTTCAGGCGCTAGACTTCTTGCTCGGGTTAGTTCCATGCTCCGGGCTCAAGGCTCCAAGCTCAAGGCTCTGGGTCAAGTTCAAGGCTCAAGTAACCGGGCTCAAGGCTCCAAGTTCCATGCTTCAGGCACGGGGTCAGTTTCCAGTCTACGGGTTCCAGGGTCCGGCTTAAGGTTCCATGCTCAGGGTAAGTTCCAGGCAGCTGATTCCAGGCACGGGCTCTAGGCTCCACGCTCCTTGCTCCGCACTCCAGGCTCTAGGCTTAAGGCTTCAGGCACGGGGTCAATTCCAGGCTCCAGACTCCAGGCTAAAATCTCCATGCTCACGGCTCTAGGCTCACGGCTCCATACTCAGGGCTCCAGGCTCGGGGTCAGTTCCAGGCTCTTTTCTCGTGGCCAGATCCAAGCTCATGGCTCGTTGCTCTAGGCACGGGGCAAGTTTGAGGATCTGGGCTCCGAGCTCCAGTCCTTAAGGCCGTGGCTCTCAGCTCCGCTCTCCAGGCTCCGCCCTCAGACTCAAGGTTATTTGTAAGTTGCAGGCTCCCTTCTCCAGGTTATCGGCTCCAGACTCCAGGTTCGGGTTCAGTTCTAGGCACGGGGCTCCGGGCTCTGGGCTCCGTGCTCCGGGCTCCGTGCTCTTGGCAACGGCCTCCTGGCTCCATGTTTGGGGTCATTTCCAGGCTTACGGGCTCCAGGCTCCGGTCTCGTATTTAGTTCCAAGCTCAAGGTTCGGGGCTTCTAGCGACCGGTGAAAGGCAAAATGAAAACCACAATGGCCAGACCTCTCGGTTTTCCTTATTTTCTGAGTAGAAGAGGCAAAACGGTTATTTTTCAATGTTTAAGACGAGGAGAAGCTGGGTTTTTTTTCCACTTTTAAAAAAGAATGATTTTGTATCAGGGAAAATTTTATGAACTGATAAGACTCGAAGAAAATGACCATAAAACACTTATTTCTGACTTGGTTTTTGCGTTTTTCTACTTTTCTGAGTAGAAGTGTAAAAAATGTCATTTTTGAGCGTTTCAGACGATAGAAGGTGTTTTAGTCACTGTGAGAAAAGGATGATTTTTTCTCAAACAGAACTTTGTGATCTGATAAGACTATGACAAAAAAAAAGCCATAAAACACTTATTTCTGATATGTTTTTGTGTTTTCATGCTTTTCTGACTTTATAGGTAAAAATATAATTTTGAGCGTTTTACACGATAAGAAGCTGTTTTGGTCACTTTTTGAGACAGGATGTTTTTTCCAAGCAGAAGTTCATGATTTGAGAATACTTTTACAAAAAGCCATAAAACACTTATTTCTGATTTGTTTTTGGTGTTTTCATGCTTTACTGTGTAGAAGAGGAAAAAATGTCATTTTTGAGCGTTTCAGACAATAAGGAGCTGTTTTTGTCACTATTAGACAAGGATGCTTTTTTCTCAAGCAAATCGTCATGATTTTAGAATACTTTTACAAAAAAGCCATAAAGCACTTATTTCTAACTCTTTTTAGTGTTTTCATGCTTTTCTGTGTAGAACAGGAAAAAATGTCATTTTTGAGCGTTTCAGACGAAAAGAAGCTGTTTTGGTCACTTTCCGACAAGGATGTTTTTTTCTTAAGCAAAACGTTAGGAACTGATAAGACTTTGACAAAAATGCCATAAAATACTTATTTCTGACTTGTTTTTAGTGTTTTCATACTTTTCTGAGTAGAAGAGGAAAAAAATTCATTTTTGAGCGTTTCAGACGAAAAGAAGCTGTTTTGGTCACGTTGAGAAAAATGTGTTTTATTTTTAAAGCAGAACTTCATGATTATAGATTACTTTCACAAAAAAGCCATAAAACACTTATTTCTAACTTGTTTTTAGTGTTTTCATGCTTTTCTGAGTAGAAGAGGAAAAAAAATGTCATTTTTGAGCGTTTCAGACGAAAAGAAGCATTTTTGGTCACTTTGAGACAAGGATGTTTTTTTCTGAAGCAAAACGTTAGGAACTGATAAGGCTTTACAAAAACGCCATAAAACAATTATTTCTGACTTGTTTTTAGTGTTTTCATACTTTTCTGAGTAGAAAAGGCAAAAATGTCATTTTTGAGCGTTTCAGACGAAAAGAAGCTGTTTTGGTCACTTTGAGACAAGGATGTTTTTTTCTCAAGCAAAAAGTAAGGAACTGATAAGACTTTGAAAAAAATGCCATAAAATACTTATTTCTGGCTTGTTTTTAGTGTTTTAATACTTTTCTGAGTAGAAGAGGCAAAAATGTCATTTTTGAGCGTTTCAGACGAAAAGAAGCTGTTTTGGTCACTATGAGACAAAGATGTTTATTTTCAAGCAGAACTTCATGACTTGAGAATACTTTTACAAAAAAGACAAAAAAAAACCTTATTTCTCACTTGTATTTTTGTTTTCATTCTTTTCTGAGAAGAATAGGAAAAATTTCATTTTCGAGCGTTTATTTTTTCAATTTGAGACAATTACGTTTTTTCAAGACCTGAGAAGAGTTGGACAAAATAGCCATAAAACACTTCTTTTGACTTCTTTTTTTTTTTTTTTTTAGTGTTTTCATGCTTTATTGACTATATTGGTAAAAATGTCATTTTGAGCATTTCATGGAAGAAGAAGCTGATTTGGTCACTTTTGAGACAAGGTGTTTTTTTCTCAAGCAGCACGTAAAGCTTCACACTTTGTTCTGGCATTTCTCAAACCGCCCCGTGGAGATGGAAATCTGCCTCACATTACAGCCACACTCTAGCGGAAGAACTCTGTCCATGGTCCTGATTCTTTGTCTTTCTTTCTCTCTTGCTCTCTCTCCCTCTTTCCTCCACCCCCCTTCAACCTGCACACTGGCGTGCATGGACAAGGAAGAGCACTGGGAAATGTCGCACTGACCCTCTTCAGGTTTAGACCGGGACGGCTGGTGAACGGTGTGGACTCTCTTATTTCCAGCCCGTGTGGACTTGTCATTTTTCCAGAGACAGAAAACCGGTTAGCCTAACCCGTTTTTTAAGCTCCAGTTCTTTTTTTATCTGGAGCTGGATAACGATAAAACATGAACCGTATGTTGAACTGTGTTATGTTTGTGTTCCAGAGAAAACCCCTGTAAGCCTAACACCTTTTTTTATTTTTAACCTCCGGGGCTTCTCCTCAACTTTAGCCCGAAACCTAACCTTGTTCCAGGTCTGAATCTTTCCCCCTCTCTCCACCTCTCTTCTCTCTGGTGCCCTGAAAGCTGCTCACTGAGTTGCACCTTGAAGCTGCACATTGGCATGCCCTGAGGAGGAGGAACGCTGGGAAACGTCGCGCTGACCCGTGTCAGGATTAGGCCGGGACGGCCGGCGGACCGTGTGGACTCTGTCTTTTTTCCAGGCCTGTGTGGGACTTTGCTATTTTTCCAGACCTGTGTGGGAATCTGTTGTGTTTTTACAAAGACAGAACGCCGGTTAGCTGATCCCCTTTTTCACCTCCGGTGCTTTTCTCATCTGGAGCTGGATAATGGTAAAACTCGAACCGTATGTGGGACTTTGTTATTTTTTTTTTCCCAGACAGAACCCCTGTAAGCCTTACCACTTTTTGACCTCTGGTGCTTCTCTCACGTGGAGCTTGATAACGGTAAAACTCAAACCGTCTGTGGCCATTTTTCAGATCTCTGCTCCTCCTTTCCCTGGTCTTACTCTTTTTTTCTTTCTTTCTCCCACTCTTTCCTCCAGCCACCTTAAAGCTGTACACTGAGTTAAGGCATTTTTCAAACCGTCCCGTGGAGACGGAATGCTGCCCCACATTGCAGCCACACAGTGGGGGTATAACTCTTGCCCTCCTTTCCTGTCTTCGGTGTGACTCGGGCTTCTACAAACTGATTGCACTTGCTGTATTTATTGTATTTTAAATGTATTGTAATGGTATTATATTGTGTTTTAATGGTATTTGAATTGTATTTTCTTTTTACTTTTTATTTATGCTTTGCACTGTAAAGAACTTTTTGACTGTGTCTGTGAAACGTGCTCTTTCAATAAAATTTATTGACTATTTTTCCCACTTACTGTCTTACTCATTTCCCCCCCCCTCTCTCCCCCTTTCTTCATCAGCCACCTTAAAGCTTCACACTTGGACTGAAAATTATATCCTCTGGCCCGGTTAAGGTTAGGGCTGAGGCCAGGGAAGGGCCGGGGTTTTTGCTCCGGGCTCGAGCTAAGTTCCAGGGTTCGGGTTAGGGCTGTGGCCTGGGTGAGGGTAAGGGTTCCGAGATCGGGCTCAATTTCAGGCTCCGGGCTCCGGGCTCCGGGCTCCGGGCTCCGGGCTCCGGGCTCCGGGCTACAGGCTACAGGCTCCGCGCTCAAGAATGCTGGCTTTTTGTCTTTTCCAGGCTACGAGCTCCAGGCTAAAGGCTACAGACTCCAGGATTGGGGTCAGTTCAAGGCTCTGGACTTAAGACTCCAGGCTCCAGGCTCCAGGCTTCAGGCTCCAGACTCAAGGTTCCAAGCTCGAAGCTCCTGGCTCAAGGCTCCAGGCTCCAAGCTCCAGGCTCCAGGCTCCAGGCTCCAGGCTCCAGGCTCCAGGCTCGGGTTCAGTTCCAGTCTCAAGTTCCTGGCTCCAGGCTCCGGGCTCCAGGCTTTGGGCTTGGTGTCTTCTTCCAGGCTCTAGGCTCAATGCTCCAGACTCCAGGGTCCAGGCTCGTGATAAGTTCGAGGCTCCGGGCTCTTGGCTCTTTGGTCCGGGTTCGGCGTCAGTTATAGGCGTCAGCTATAGGTTCCAGGTTCCAGGCTCCAGGCTCATCGATCCAGTATACGGGCTGCGGATTCAGGGTGTGTTCCATTCTCCAGTCTCCGGCTCAAGTCTCCTGTTCAGTTCAAGGCTCCAGGCTCCAAGTTCCAGACTCCAGGCTCCAGGTTTCAAGTCTCAAGGCTCATTGCTCCAGGCTACGGGCATGGAGACAGTTCCAAGTTCTGGTCTCCAGGCGCCAGGCTTCTTGCTCGGGGTAAGTTCATGCTTGGGATTCATGACCCAGGGCTCTAGGCACCAGGCATGGGGTTTTTTCCAGGTTCCAGGCTTTGGGCTCAGGGTCTTCTTCCAGGGTCAAGGCTCAAGGCTCAAGGTTCAAGGCTCCCAGCTCCAGGCACAGAACTCTAGGCTTAAAGCTCAAAGCTCAAGGATCTTGGCTCAAGATCAGTTCCCTTCTCCGGTCTCAAGGACGCAGGGTTCTGGTTCGGGGTAAGTTCCATGCTCGGGGATCCACGCCCCTTTCTCCAGGCTCTGAGAACTGGGTCATTTCCACACTCCGGGCTCCAGAAACCAGGTTCAAGGCTCCACACTCGGGGAGAGGGCTCCAGACTAGAGACTCCAGGCTCCAAGCTCCAGGCTCCAGGCTCCGCTCTCCAGGCTCCATGTTTCAAGCTCTGGGATCAAGGCTTAAGGCTCCATGTTTGGGGTCAGTTCCAGGCTCCATGCTTAAGGCTCCAGGCTCCGGGTTCAGTGTCAGTTCCAGGCTCCGGGCTCCCCGCTCAAAGCTCCAGGCTCCAGGCTCCGGGCTCCAGGCTCTAGTCCTGGGGAAAGTTCCAAGCTCTGGTCTCCACATTTCGGGCTCGGGGTCAGTTCAAGGCTAATAGCTCCATTTTCCAGGCTCATTGCTATGCGTTTCAGGCTCCCGGCACCAGGCTCAAGGCTGAAGGCTCAAAGCTCAAGGCTCCAGGCTCGGGGTAAGTTCCTTGCTCCAGGCTCAAGTCTCCAAGCTCAAGGCTTGGGGTCAGTTCCACGCTCTAGGCTCCAGGCTCCAGGCTCAATGCTCAACGCTGCATGGTTCAGGCTCTTGGCTCCAGGCTCCAGGCTCCAGGCTCAAGGCTCCAGGCTTAAGGCTCCTATCCTAAGGGATCAAGGCTTTGGGCTTGGAGTAGGTTCGTAGCTCCGGGCTCCAAGTTTACGGCTCCATATTTCGGGCTCAGTTCCAGGCTACAGGCTCTATGCTCCAAGCTCGTGACTACGCATTCCAGGCTCCAGTCACTGTGCTCTAGGCTCAAGTCTCCGGGCTTAAGGTTCCAGCCTCGGGGTCAGTTCCATGCTCCGGGCTCAAGGCTCAAGCTCATGGCTCTGGGTCAGTTCAACGCTCTTGGCTCCAGGCTCCATTCTCAAGGCTGCATGGTTCAGGCTCTTGGCTCCAGGCTCAAGGCTCCAGGCTCAAGGCTCAAGACTCCAGGCTCCAGGCTTCAGGCTTCAGGCTCAAGGCTCATGGCTCCAGGCTCAGGGTTCCAGGCTCCGGACTGCGGGCTCACGGCTACAGGCTCATGGCTCCAGGTTATAGGCTACAGGGTCGGGGTAAGTTCCAGGCTCCGGGCTCCATGCTTAAGGCTCTGGGCTAAAGGCTCCGGGCGCATTATCAGTTCCAGGCTCCGTGACTTCCCCTCGAGGCTCAAGGCTCTGGGCTCCAGGCTCCAGGCTCCAAGCTCCATGTTCAAGGCTCAAGGGATTAGGCTCCAGGCTTCAGGCTCCAGGCTCCAGGCTCAAGGCTCGTTATCAGTTCGAGGCTCCGGGCTCTAGGCTCTAGGGTCCGGGTTAAGCCTCAGTTCCAGGGTCTGGGTTCCAGGTTCAAGGTTCCAGGCTCCAGGCTCATCGATCCAGTATACAGGCAGGGAGTCAGTTCCAAGGTCCGGTTTCCCGGCTTTCAGGCAAGAGGCTTCCTGCAAGGGGTAAGTTTCATACTTGGGGTTCCACACCCAGGGCTCCAGGCTCCAGGCACGGGTTTTTTTCCAGCCTCCGGGCTTTAGGCTTTTGGCTCGGGGTCTTCATCCAGGCTCCAGGCTCCAGGCTCCAGGCTCCAGGCTCCAGGCTCCAGGTTCCAGGTTCCAGGCTTCGGGCATAGAGTCAGTTCCAAGTTCCGGTCTCCCGGCTTTCAGGCGCAGGCTTCTGGCTCGGGGTAAGTTTCATGCTTGGGGTTCATCACCCAGGGCTCCAGGCTCCAGGCACGGGGTTTTTTTCAAGCCTCTGCGCTACAGGCTTTGGGCTCGGGGTCTTCTTCCAGGGTCTAGGCTCAAGGCTGCAGGTTCAAGGCTCCCAGCTCCAGGCTCAAAGCTCCAGGCTCAAACCTCCAGGCTCTTGGCTCAAGATCAGTTCCATACTTCTGTCTCCAGGAACCAGGTTTCGGGTTCGGGGTGTATTCCATGCTCCAGCCTTCGGGCTCCAGGCTCCAGGCTCCAGGCTCCAGGCTCCAGGCTTCGGGCTCAAGGCTACAGGCTTCAGGCTCGGGGTAAGTTCCATGCTCGGGGATCCACGCCCCTGACTCCAGGCTCTGAGAACGAAGTCAGTTCCGCACTCCGGGCTCCAGAAACCAGGTTCAAGGCTCCACACTCGGGGTCAGTTCAAGGCTCCAGACTCAAGACTCCGGGGTGAGGGCTCCAGACTCCAGCCTCCAGGCTCAAGGCTCAAAGCTAAAGGCTCAAGGCTCAACTCTCCGGGGTCAATGTTTCAAGCTCTTTGATCCAGGCATAAGGCTCCATGCTTGGGGTCAGTTCCAGGCTCCAGGCTCCATGCTTCAGTCTCCGGGCTCAAGGCTCCGGGCTCAGTGTCACTTCCAGGCTCCGGGCTCCCCGTTCAAAGCTCCAGGCTCCGGGCTCCAGGCTCTGGGCCTGGGGTTAGTTCCAAGCTCCGGTCTCCAGGTTTTAGGCTCCACATTTCTGGCTCGGGGTCAGTTCAAAGCTAATGGCTCCATTTTCCAGGCTCATTGCTACGTGTTCCAGGCTCCCAGCTCCAGGCTCAGAGCTCCAGGCTCAAAGCTCCAGGCTCTGGGCTCAAGATCAGTTCATTACTTCGGTCTACAGGACACAGGTTTCGGGTTCAGGGAATATTCAACGCTCTTGCCTTCTTTCTCCAGGCTCCAGGCTTCGGGCTCCGGGCTGCGGCCTGCAGGTTTCGGGCTGCATACTCCATGCTCAAGGCTCCGGACTCCAGGCTCCTGGGTAAGGGCTCAAGACTCCAGACTCCATGCTCCAGGCTCCAGGCTCCAGGCTCCAGGCTCCAGGCTCAAGGCTCAAGGCTCCAGGCTCCGCTCTCCAGGCTCCATTTTTTAAGCTCTGGGATCCAAGCTAAAGGCTCCATGCTTAGGGTCAGTTTCAGGCTAAAGGCTCCAGGCTCTAGGCTCCAGGCTCAAGGATCCAGGCTCCAGGCTCATGGTTTTTCTCTCCAGGCTTCGCTCTCCAGGCTCCGGGCTGTGGGCTAATGGCTCAAGGCTACAGGCTCAAGGCTCCAGGCTATAGGCTGCAGGGTCGGCGTCAGTTCCAGGCTCCGGGCTCCATGCTTCAGGCTCTGGGCTAAAAGCTCCGGGCTCAGTGTCAGTTCCAGGCTCCGTGCTTCCCCCTCAAGGCTCCAGGCTCCGGGCTCCAGGCTCTTTTCATGGGGTCAGTTCCAAGATCTGGTCTCCAGGTTTTTGGCTTCATTTCTCGGGCTCTAGGTCAGCTCCAGGCTAAAGGCTCCAGACTCCAGGCTCAAGGCTCCAACCTTAGAGCTCTTGGATCCAGGCTTAAGGCTCCATGCTCGAGGTCAGTTTCAGGCTCCAGGCTCCATGCTAATGGTTCCGGGCTCAAGGCTCTGGGCTTAGTATCAGTTCCAGTTTCCGGGCTCCACGCTCAAGGCTCAAGGCTCCTGGCTCCAGGCTCTTTGCATGTGGTCAGTTCCAAGTTCCGGTCTCCAGGTTTTAGGCTCCACATTTCAGGCTCGGGGTCAGTTCAAGGCTAATGGCTCATTATTCCAGGCTCGTTGCAACGCTTTCCAGGCTCCAGGCTCCCTTCACCAGGCTCAAGGCTGAAGGCTAAAAGCTCATGGCTCAAGGCTCTGGGTGAGTTCTGTCTCCGGGCTCAAGACTCCAAGCTCAAGGCTTGGGGTCAGTTCCACGCTCTAGGCTACAGGCTCCATGCTCAAGGCTGTATAGTTCAGGCTTTTGGCTCCAGGCTCCAGAAAAAAGGCTCCAAGCTCTAGGCTCATGGCTCCAGGCTCCAGGCTCCAGGCTCCAGGCTCCAGGCTTGGGGTCAGTTCATGGCTCAAGGCTCCAGGCTCTTCTCTCCAGAATTCGCTCTTCAGGCTCCGGGCTGCGGGCTCATGGCTCCAGACTCCAGGCTAAATGGCGCAAGGCTCCAGGGTCTTTTTTAGTTGAAGGCTACGTGCTCCAGGCTACTGGCTCCAGACTCCAGGCTCGGAATATGTTTAAGGCTCCAGGCTAAAGGATCCAGGCTCCGCACTCCTGGTTTTGGGTCACTTCAATGTTCCGGGCTCCAGACTCAAGCCTCTAGGCTCGGGGTCAGTTTCAGGCACCGTACTCCAGGCTCCAGGCTCCAAGCTCCAGGCTCAAGGCTCCAGGCTCCGTGGCTCAAACACCAGGTCATGACTCCAGGTTCCTTGCTGAGGAAAATTTCCAGGCTGTGGGCTCTTTGCTCCAGGCTCAGTGTCATTTCTAGGCTTTGGGCTCCATGTTCCGTGCTCCAGGCTCCAGGCTCCAAGCTCCAGGCTCCAAGCTCCAGGCTCCAGGCGCCATGCTCCGGGCTTGGGGTCAGTTAAGGGCTCCAGGCTCGAGGCTCCAGATGCCATTTTCAAGGCTCCGGGCTCCAGGCTCCCGACTCCAGGCTCCAGGTTCTGCGCTCCATTTTCCGATTTCAAGAATCCGAGCAAGGGTTAAGTTCCATGCTCCGGGCTCAGGGCTAAAGCCTCCAGTCTCCATGCTTCAGATTCCGGGCTCCCTGCTAAAGGCTCATGGCTCCGCGCTCAAGGCTCCAGGCTCCAAGGTTTTGGCTTGGGGTCTTCTTCCAGGGTCTAGGCTCAAGGCTGAAGGTTCAAGGCTCCCAGCTCTAGGCTCATAGCTCCAGGCTCAAAGCTCCAGGCTCTGGGCTCAAGATCAGTTCCATACTTCAGTCTCCAGGAACGAGGTTTCGGGGTGTATTCCATGCTCTGGCCTTCGGGCTCCAGGCTCCAGGCTTCGGGCTCGGGGAAAATTCCATGCTCAGGGATCCACGCCCCTGGCTCCAGGCTCTGAGAACGGGGTCATTTCCACACTCTGGGCTCCAGAAACAAGGTTCAAAGCTCAACACTCGGGGTCAGTTCCAGTCCCGGGACTCCAGGCTCTGGGGTGATGGCTCTAGACTCCAGACTCAAGGCTCCACGCTCAAGGCTCAAGGCTCCAGGCACCGCTCTCCAGGCTCAAGGCTCCAGGCTCCGCTCTCCAGGCTCCATTTTTCAAGCTCTGGGATCCAAGCTAAAGGCTCCATGCTTAGGGTCAGTTTCAGGGTAAAGGCTCCAGGCTCTAGGCTCCAGGCTCCAGGCTCCAGGCTCCAGCCTCCAGGCTCTAGGCTCGGGGTCAGTACCAGGCTCAAGGCTCCAGGTTCTACTCTCCAGGCTTCGCTCTCCAGGCTCCGTGCGTCCCCCCTCGAGGATCCAGGCTCCGGGCTCCAGGCTCAAGGCTCAAGGCTCCACGCTCAAGGCTCCAGGCCCCAGGGACTTGGTCAGTTGCAGACTCCGTTATCCAGGCTACCAGCTCAAGACTCTAGGCTTGGGATCAGTTCCAGGATCCTGGCTAAAGGATCCAGGTTCCGCACTCCAGGCTCCTGGTTCCAGGCACAGGGCTCCGGGCTTGGTGTCAGTTCCATGCTCCGGGCACCAAGCTCCAGCCTCTAGACTCGGGGTCAGTTTCAGGCACTGCGCATCGGTCTCCAGGCTCAAGGCTCCATGACCCAAACTCATGGTCAAGGCTCCAGGTTCCTTGCTGAGGGTCACTTCCAGGCTCCAGGCTCCAGGCTCCTTTCCTAAGGGATCGAGGGTTTGGATTTGGAGTATGTTCGTAGCTCCGGGCTCCAGGTTTTAGGCTCCATATTTCTGGCTCAGTTCCAGGCTACAGGCTCTATGCTCCAGGCTCGTGACTACGCGTTCCAGGGTCCAGGCACCTTGCTCCAGGCTCAAGGCTCCGGGCTCGGGATCAGTTCCATGCTCCGGGCTCAAGACTCCAAGCTCAAGGCTCTGAGGCAGTTCATGGCTCCAGTCACCAGGCTCTAGAATCCATTCTCAAGGCTCCATGGTTCAAGCTCCAGGCTCCAGTCTCAAGGCTCCAGGCTCCAGGGTTGGGGTCATTTCCATACTCCGGGCTCCAATCTCTATGCTCAAAGCTCTTGGTTGGGGGTCAGGTCCAAGCTCTCTGCACCTGGCTTCATGCCCCAGATTCAAGACTCCATGCTCCATGCTCTGGGCTCTAGGCTCCATGCTCAAAGCTCCGGGCTCCATGCTCCATGCTCCAAGCTCTGGGCTCCTTTCTCCGGTCACCAGGCTTAAGGCTTCAGCCTTCAGGCTTCAGGCTTATGGCTCCGGGCTCAGGGTTAATTCGAGGCTCCGGGCTCCAGGTTTCAGTTTCAGGGTCAGTTTCAGGCTTTGTACTCCATGCTCCGTGCTCAAGGCTCTGGGTCCGTTCCAGGTTCTGGGTTCCAGCCTCCTACGTCTAGGCTCCGCATTCAATGTTCCGGGCTCCAGGCTCAAGGCACGGGGTCATTTCCAGACTCCGGTCTCCAAGTTCCGGACGTGTGGTCAGTTCCAAGCTCCGGGCTCCAGGCTCAGTGCTCCAGGCTCCAAGCTTCAAGTTCCAGGCTTAAGCTTCATGCTCCAGGCTCCAGGCTCGGCGCTCAAGGCTCCGTACTCTTGGCTCTTGGCTCCAGGCTCCGGGCATGGGGTAGGTTCAAAGTTCTGGGAGCCAGGCTTCAGGCTCCAGGCTTCGGGTTTGGGGTAAGTTGCAGGGTCCGGGTTTCCATTGCTTGGGCTCAAGACTCCGGGCACGGGGTTATTTCCAGTCTCCGGGCTCAAGACTTTGGGCCTTGGGTCTTCTTCCAAGCTCCAGGCTCCATGCTCCCGTTTCAAATCTTCCGGCTCAAAGCTCATGGTTTGGGATCAGTTCCAGACTCCGGGTTCCATTCCCCAGGTTCCGAAGTCGGGGTCAGTTCCAATTTCGAAGCTTCGGGCTCAAGGCTCCACAATCAAGGATCCAGGCTCTGGGCAAAGGGTAAGCTCTAGGCACTGGGCTCCAGGCTCCATTCTCGGGTTAGGTTCCAGTCTCGAGGTTCCTTGCTCTAGGCTCCGGGCTCTGGGCTTTTGGCTTGGTGTCTTCTTCCAGGCTCTAGGCTCCAGGCTCGTGACTCCAGGCTCCAGGCTCAAGGCTCAAGGCTCCAGGCTCCAGGCTCCTGGCTCCAGGCTCCAGGCTCGTGATCAGTTCTAGGCTCCGGGCTCTAGGCTCTAGGGTCCGGGTTCGGCGTCAGTTCCAGGGTCCAGGCTCCAGGTTCCAGCTTCCAGACTCCAAGCTCATCAATCCAGTATCCAGGCTCCGGATTTAGGGTCAGTTCCATGCTCCAGGCTCCAGGCTCCAGTCTCCGGTTAAGTTCAAGGCTCCAGGCTCTAAGTTCCAGACTCCAGGCTCCAGGCTCAAGTCTCCAGGCTCAAGGCTCAAAGCTACGGGCATGGAGCCAGTTCCAAGATCCGGTCTCCAGGCGCCAGGCTTCTGGCTAGGGGTAAATTTCAAGCTTGGGGTTCCACACCCAGGGCTCCAGGCACGGGGATTTTTCCAGGCTCTGGGCTCCAGGCTTTTGGCTCGGGGTCTTCATCCATGCTCAAGGCTCCAGGTTCAAGGCTCCCAGCTCAAGGCTCAAAGCTCCAGGCTCAAAGCTCCAGGCTCTGGGCTCAAGATCAGTTCCATACTCCGGTCTCCAGGACCCAGGTTTCGGGTTCGGGGTGTATTCCATGCTCTGGCCATCGGACTCCAGGCTCCAGGCTTCTGGCTTGGGGTAAGTTACATGCTTGGGGATCCACGCCCCTGGCACCAGGCTCTGAGAACGGGGTCATTTTCACACACCGGGCAACAGAAACCAGGTTCAAGGCTCCACACTATGGGTGAGTTCCAGGCTCCAGACTCCAGGCTCCTGGGTCAGGGCTCATGACTCCTGACTCCATGCTTCAGGCTCCAGGCTTAAGGCACCAGGCTCCAGACTCCAGACTCCAGGCTCCACTCTCCAGGCTCCAGGCTCCAGGCTCAAGGCTCAAGGCTCCAGGCTCCAGGGTCTTGGTCAGTTGCAGACTCCGTTATCCAGGCTACCGGCTCAAGACTCTAGGCTCAGGATCAGTTCCAGACTCCTGGCTAAAGGATCCAGGTTCCGCACTCCAGGCTCCTGGTTCCAGGCACAGGGCTCCGGGCTTGGTGTCAGTTCCATGCTCTGGGCACCAAGCTCCAGCCTCTAGACTCGGGGTCAGTTTCAGGCACTGCGCATCGGGCTCCATGCTCCAGGCTCTATGACCCAAACTCAAGGTCAAGGCTCCAAGGTTCCTTGCTGAGGGTCATTCCCAGGATCCAGGCTCCTTTCCTAAGGGATCAAGGGTTTGGATTTGGAGTATGTTCGTAGCTCCGGGCTCCAGGTTTTAGGCTCCATATTTCTGTCTCAGTTCCAGGCTTACAGGCTCTATGCTCCAAGCTCGTGACTACGCATTCAAGGATCCAGGCACCTTGCTCCAGGCTCAAGACTCCGGGCTCGGGGTCAGTTCCATGCTCCGGGCTCAAGACTCCAGTCTCAGAGTCAGTTCATGGCTCCAGTCACCAGGCTCTAGATTCCATTCTCAAGACTCCATGCTTCAAGCTCTTGGCTCCAGGTTATAGGCTCAAGGACCAGTGTCAGTTCCAGGCCTCGGGCTCCATACTTCAGGCTCCGGGCTCAAGGCTCCGGGCTCGGTTTAAGTTCCAGGCTCTTTGCTCCCCCCCTCACGGCTCTAGGGTCCGGGCTCCAGGCTCTTGGAATGGGGTCAGTTCCAAGTTCCGGTAACCAGGTATTTGGCTCCACTTCTCGGGCTTCGGGTCAGTTCCAGGCTACAGGCTCAAGAGTCCAGGTTCGTTTCTACATGTTCCAGACTCAAGGCTCCCAGTACAAGGCTCAAAGCTTAAGGCTCAGAGCTCAAGACTCCAGGCTCGGGGTGAGTTCCATGCGCCGGGCTTAAGGCTCCAAGCTCAAGGCTCGGGGACAGTTCTAGGCTCAAGTCACCAAGCTCTAGGCTCCGGGTTCCGGTCTCAAGGCGCCATGCTTCAAGCTCTTGGCTCCAGGCTCCAGGCACGGGTTCAGTTCCAGGCTCCGGGCTCCATGCTCCGGGGTCAGGGCTCCAGACTCCAATCTCCAGGCTCCAGGCTCCAGGCTCCAGGCTCTCGGCTCCAGGCTCAAGGCTCCTGGCTCAGGGCTCCAGGCTCCAAACTCCAGGCTCCAGGCTAAACACTCCAGGCTCCAGGCTCCAGGCTCCAGGCTCCAGGCTCCGGGCTGCGTGCTGCGTGCTCCAGGCTTCGGGCTGCGGGCTCCAGGTTCAAGACTAAATGCTCCGGGCTCCAGGCTCATGCTCGGGGTCAGTTCCAGGCTCCGAGCTTGATTTTTCAGGGTCATGGCTCAACACTACAGGCTCCAGGCTCCAAGCTTCAATCTCAAGGCTCCAGGCTTTAGGCTCCAGGCTTCAGGCTTCAGGCTCCGGGCTTCGGCATGCGGGCTACGGGCTGCGGGATGCGTGCTGCATGCTTCAGGCTCCAGGCTCCGGATTGCGGGTTCCAGGCTCAAGACTAAAGGCTCCGGGCTCCAGGCTCCGGGCTCCAGGCATTGGGGTCAGTTCCAAGTTCAAGTCTCCCGGCTTCAGGCGCTAGACTTCTTGCTCGGGGTAAGTTCCATGCTCCGGGCTCAAGGCTCCAAGCTCAAGGCTCCTGGGTCAGTTCAAGGCTCAAGGAACCGGGCTCATGGCTCCAAGCTCCATGCTCCAGGCACGGGGTCAATTCCAGTCTACGGGCTCCAGGGTGCGGCTTAAGGTTCCGTGCTCAGGGTAAGTTCCTGGCTGCTGATTCCAAGCACGGACTCTAGGCTCCACGCTCCTTGCTCCGCGCTCCAGGCTTAAGGCTCCAGGCTCGGGGTCAGTTCCAGGCACGGGGCTCCGGGCTCCGGGCTCCGGGCTCCGGGCTCCGGGCTCCGGGCTCCATGTTTGGGATCATTTCCAGGGTTAAGGGCTCCAGGCTCCGGTCTCGTATTTAGTTCCAAGCTCAAGGTTTGGGTCTTCTCGCGACCGGCGAAAGGCAAAAGGAAAACCACAATGGCCAGACCTCTCGGTTTTCCTTATTTTCTGAGTAGAAGAGGCAAAAAGGTTATTTTACAATGTTTCAGACGAGGAGAAGCTTTTTTTTTTCCCACTTTTTTTCCCACAAAAGAATGTTTTTGTATCAGGGAAAATTTTATGAACTGATAAGACTCGAAGAAAATGGCAATAAAACACTTATTTCTGACTTGGTTTTATCGTTTTTCTACTTTTCTGAGTAGAAGTGTAAAAAATGTCATTTTTGAGCGTTTCAGACGATAAGAAGGTGTTTTAGTCACTGTGAGAAAAGGATGATTTTTTTCTCAAACAGAACTTTGTGATCTGATAAGACTTTGACAAAAAATGCCATAAAACACTTATTTCTGATTTGTTTTTGGCAGGGCCAGATTAACACTTCATTGTACCCTGGGCAACAATATTCAAGGGCCCCATCATCACAACCCCAGGATCCCTATAATCTGACAAAATACAGAATAAGTTCCAGGAATATATGTAAATATACCCCATACTTCAATATCTAACTATCATCAAATGCATTTTGATGTACAAATGTGTAAATGCTCGTAGAACTACAAGTGCACCACTATAGCCTCTTGTCAAGGCCACTCACTTGCATATGATGATATGAAAACAAAACACATTAGCATCAGTATAATCTAAAATTGATCCACCACATTAGAAAGAGAGGGAAGTGTCCTCCATTTTCACAAAAAATAAATAAGAAACCATTTCCAAAGTATCCAGTATATATTTAAGAACACTTTTTGCCAACACAAATGTATTGAATCGTCAGAAAAAGCCCACAGACAAAACACAAACATAATCTGATAGACTCAGATATGAATTTGAACTCTTTCCCCGCCAGAGCATTTCCAGTGAGTTGGTAGCCAGCGCCAGCCTTTTTGGTCATTTTCACTCATCTTTGGAGGCTCACTGAAAATGTTGTCTTAGGAGTATGTGAACACTGAATACATCAAAAGAAAGAACAGAACTTCAACTTTTAAACACAAAAAACGATTTTATTCTATCTTCATTCGTTCGTGAGATATGAATATTTGAATATTGGTCATTTTCAGGAAAAAAATTAATTTAGAGCAAAAAACTGAGAAAATTGAATTTTTTTGAAGACATTGATTTTCAAGATAAAACTGATTTCCTATTTACTTTTTTGACTCTTTCTTCTTTACCAACAGTAACACTGTATTCAAAATCACAAAATAAAATAATTATAACAACAATAATAATAACAAACAGCTCTAAGATATCCCATCATTCCACAAAATGTTAGTGGAATCCACACCAAACTTTAGACCAAACATCTTCTAAAGCACCAGGTTCCTTCTAAACTTTACACTTTGACATACATCAGTTATAAGTAACAACATATTAGTTTAGTTTTTTGATATAAACACTTCAATATTCCTCATTTTCAAGAAAAAAAGAAACAAATTCACTAAAAACTGCAGATTTCTGGCCTTTGCTTGGCTGCACCACATCCTCCTGTTGGACCACCTGCTGTGTTTGATCTGTAAATAATTATATGGAATTGTAGCTATTTAACTTTGGATGAATATATGTATTTATTTATTTATTTATTTCATACAAAAGCTAAATCCAACAGTGTCTTACCTCTGTCCCTGCTGACATTCTACAGCTGAATCTGTTCTGTGTCCTCAGTCTGAATCTGAACTCACTCTAACAGATGAACACTAGCTGTCCTTTGTCTTGTCCCACGTCTGGTTGTCTGTCTTCTCCTTGAATGTCCCCTAGAAATGTCTCTTTTCTCTTCCTCCTGTCTGTCATTTTCTCCGTGTCGCTCCATGCACCCCCCCCATCCCATCTCTGTGTCGGACCTGAGCCGCTCCGTGTTTCCCGTGTTCCGTGTCCGTCTCCCTCACCTTCTGTTTCTCCGTTTCTGTCTCTAAATGGTTCTTCTGTAGCTCCATCACATATTGAACTGTCAGACTCTGTCTCCATAATCATCTTTAAGGCTTTTGAAACTGCGCACGGCTCCTGCACAGTCTGCACTTCCTCATTCAGTGACTGCCGCTGGATGCGTTGCCATGGGATACGGAGACTCCAGTGCAAAAGCGTTTAACCCGGTCCTTCATTTTTCCGAAAAAACTGCTTAATTGTTTGTTTTTGGATTTAGGAAAGTATTTCACATGATCCGCAACACCTCCAACTATAGCATGAAAGTGAAAACACGGATTGACGGAAAATCTCGTCATTGGCGAAGAAAGAGTTAAACAGAAATCCACTTGTCACCTCAGAATTCAACAAGAGAGTTAAAGTAAGTGCAATGTAAACATAGTTTTGATTCGCGTACGTATGTCGCATAGTTATTGACGTCTCACATCCCGCTCAGTGCACGCACGTTGATTTGCGTCACAGCTGATTTGCTTTTTGGACTGACCAATGAGGAGAGGGTCTCAGCTCACGGTCACAGACAGCAGGAGCAGGGTTTCTGTGCAGTGCAATAGCTCCGGACAGCGGACAGTTTCATTTATAAGCAAAAGATAACCAGATATTTTCGTTATGCCCGAGCTACCCAGGGCCCTTCAGACATCGCGGGCCCCTGGGCAATTGCCCAGTTGCCCATATGGTTAATCCGGGCTTGGTTTTTGGTGTTTTCATGCTTTACTGTGTAGAAGAGGCAAAAGTATCATTATTGAGCGTTTCAGACAATAAGGAGCTGTTGTTGTCACTATGAGACAAGGATGCTTTTTTTCTCAAGCAAGTCGTCATGATTTTAGAATACCTTTACAAAAAAGCCAGAAAACACTTATTTCTAACTTGTTTTTAGTGTTTTCATGCTTTTCTGTGTAGAACAGGAAAACATGTCATTTTTAAACGTTTCAGACGAAAAGAAGCTGTTTTGGTCACTTTGAGACAAGGATGTTTTTTTCTGAAGCAAAACGTTAGGAACTGATAAGGCTTTACAAAAACGCAATAAAACAATTATTTCTGACTTGTTTCTAGTGTTTTCATACTTTTCTGAGTAGAAAAGACAAAAATGTCATTTTTGAGCGTTTCAGACGAAAAGAAGCTGTTTTGGTCACTTTGAGAAAAGGATGTTTTTTTCTTAAGCAAAACGTTAGGAACTGATAAGACTTTGACAAAAATGCCATAAAACAATTATTTCTGACTTGTTTTTAGTGTTTTCATACTTTTCTGAGTAGAAAAGACAAAAATGTCATTTTTGAGCGTTTCAGACGAAAAGAAGCTGTTTTGGTCACTTTGAGAAAAGGATGTTTTTTTCTTAAGCAAAACGTTAGGAACTGATAAGACTTTGACAAAAATGCCATAAAACAATTATTCCTGACTTTTTTTTAGTGTTTTCATACTTTTCTGAGTAGAAAAGACAAAAATGTCATTTTTGAGCGTTTCAGACGAAACGAAGCTGTTTTGGTCACTTTGAGACAAGGATGTTTTTTTCTTAAGCAAAACGTTAGGAACTGATAAGACTTTGAGAAAAATGCCATAAAACACTTATTTCTGACTTGTTTTTAGTGTTTTCATGCTTTTCTGAGTAGAAGAGGAAAAAATGTCTTTTTTTTAGCGTTTCAGGCGAAAAGAAGCTGCTTTGGTCACTTTGAGACAATGATGTTTTTTTCTGAAGCAAAACGTTAGGAACTGATAAGGCTTTACAAAAACGCCATAAAACAATTATTTCTGACTTGTTTTTAGTGTTTTCATACTTTTCTGAGTAGAAAAGGCAAAAATGTCATTTTCAAGCGTTTCAGACGAAAAGAAGCTTTTTTGGTCACTTTGAGACAAGGATTTTTTTTTCTGAAGCAAAACGTTAGTAACTGATAAGGCTTCACAAAAACGCCATAAAACAATTACAAATGACTTGTTTTTAGTGTTTTCATTCTTTTCTGAGTAGAAAAGGCAAAAATGTCATTTTTCAGCGTTTCAGACGAAAAGAAGCTGTTTTGGTCACTTTGAGACAAGGATGTTTTTTTCTTAAGCAAAACGTAAGGAACTGATAAGGCTTTACAAAAATGCCATAAAACAAGTATTTCTGGCTTGTTTTTAGTGTTTTAATACTTTTCTGAGTAGAAGAGGCAAAAATGTCATTTTTGAGCGTTTCAGACGAAAAGAAGCTGTTTTGGTCACTTTGAGACAAAGATGTTTATTTTCAAGCAGAACTTCATGACTTGAGAATACTTTTACAAAAAAGCCATAAAACACTTATTTCTCACTTGTATTTTTTGTTTTCATTCTTTTCTGAGAAGAAGAGGAAAAATGTCATTTTTGAGCGTTTCATGGAAGCAGAAGCTGATTTGGTCACTTTTTAGACAAGGTGTTTTTTTCTCAAGCAGCACGTAAAGCTTCACACTTTGTTCTGGCATTTCTCAAACCGCCCCGTGGAGATGGAAATCTGCCTCACATTACAGCCACACTCTAGCGGAAGAACTCTGTCCATGGTCCTGATTCTTTGTCTTTCTTTCTCTCTTGCTCTCTCTCCCTCTTTCCTCCAACCCCCTTCAACCTGCACACTGGCGTGGATGGACAAGGAAGAGCACTGGGAAATGTCGCACTGACCCTCTTCAGGTTTAGACCGTGACGGCTGGTGAACGGTGTGGACTCTTTCTTTTTTCCAGCCCGTGTGGACTTGTTATTTTTCCAGAGACAGAAAACCGGTTAGCCTAACCCGTTTTTTAAGCTGGATAACGATAAAACATGAACCGTATGTTGAACTTTGTTATTTTTGTGTTCCAGAGAAAACCCCTGTAAGCCTAACACCTTTTTTTTTTTTTTTTTTTAACCTCCGGGTGCTTCTCCTCAACTTTAGCCCGAAACCTAACCTTTTTCCAGGTCTGAATCTTTTCCCCTCTCTCCCCCTCTCTTCTCTCCGGCCCCCTGAAAGCTGCTCACTGAGTTGCACCTTAAAGCTGCACATTGGCATGCCCTGAGGAGGAGGAACGCCGGGAAACGTCGAGCTGACCCGTGTCAGGATTAGGCCGGGACGGCCGGCGGACCGTGTAGACTCTGTCTTTTTTCCAGGCCTGTGTGGGAATCTGTTGTGTTTTTACAAAGACAGAACGCCGGTTAGCTGATCCCCTTTTTCACCTCCGGTGCTTTTCTCATCTGGAGCTGGATAATGGTAAAACTCGAACCGTATGTGGGACTTTTTTATTTTTTTTTCCCAGACAGAACCCCTGTAAGCCTTACCACTTTTTGACCTCTGGTGCTTCTCTCACGTGGAGCTTGATAACGGTAAAACTCAAACCGTCTGTGGCCATTTTTCAGAACTCTGCTCCTCCTTTCCCTGGTCTTACTCTTTTTTTCTTTCTTTCTCCCACTCTTTCCTCCAGCCACCTTAAAGCTGTACACTGAGTTAAGGCATTTTTCAAACCGTCCCGTGGAGATGGAATGCTGCCCCACATTGCAGCCACACAGTGGGGGTTTAACTCTGGCCCTCCTTTCCTGTCTTCGGTGTGACTCGGGCTTCTACAAACTGATTGCACTTGCTGTATTTATTGTATTTTAAATGTACTGTAATGGTATTTTATAGTGTTTTAATGGTATTTGAATTGTATTTTCTTTTTACTTTTTTTTATGCTTTGCACTGTAAAGAACTTTTTGACTGTTTCTGTGAAACGTGCTCTTTCAATAAAATTTATTGACTATTTTTCCCACTTACTGTCTTACTCGTCCCCCCCCCCCCCCCCCCCCCTCCCCCTTTCTTCATCAGCCACCTTAAAGCTTCACACTTGGACTGAAAATAAAATCCTCTGGCCCGGTTAAGGTTAGGGCTGAGGCCAGGGAAGGGCCGGGGTTTTGGCTCCGGGCTCGGGCTCCGATCCAGGGTTTAGGGTTAGGGCTGAGGCCAGGGCAAGGGTTGGGGCTCCGGGCTCGAGCTAAGTTCCAGGGTTCGGGTTAGGGCTGTGGCCTGGGTGAGGGTAAGGGTTCCGAGCTCGGGGTCAATTTCAGGCTCCAGGCTCCGGGCTCTGGGCTCTGGGCTCTGGGCTCCGGGCTCCGGGCTCCGGGCTCCGGGCTCCGGGCTCCGGGCTCCGGGCTCCGGGCTCTGGCTACAGGCTAAAGGCTCCGCGCTCAAGAATCCTGGCTTTTTGTCTTTTCCAGGCTACGAGCTCCAGGCTAAAGGCTCCAGACTCTAGGATTGGGGTCAGTTCAAGGCACTGGACTTAAGACTCCAGGCTCCAGGCTCCAGGCTCCAGGCTCCAGGCTCCAGGCTTCAGGCTCCAGGTTCCAAGCTCGAAGCTCCCGGCTCAAGGCTCAACAATCCAGGCTCTGGGCTAAGGGTAAGCTCCAGGCTCCGGGCTCCAGGATCAAGGCTCCAGGCTCAAGGCTCCAGGCTCAAGGCTCAAGGCTCCAGGCTCCAAGCTCCAGGCTCCAGGCTCGGGTTCAGTTCCAGTCTCAAGTTCCTGGCTCCAGGCTCCGGGCTCCGGGCTCCAGGCTCCGGGCTCCAGGCTCCGGGCTCCAGGCTTTGGGCTTGGTGTCTTCTTCCAGGCTCTAGGCTCAATGCTCAAGACTCCAGGCTCCAGGCTCCAGGTTCGTGATAAGTTCGAGGCTCCGGGCTCTTGGCTCTTTTGTCCGGGTTCGGCGTCAGTTCCAGGGTCCGGGCTATAGGTTCCAGTCTCCAGGCTCATCGATCCAGTATACGGGCTGCTGATTCAGGGTCTTTTCCATTCTGCAGTCTTCGGGCTCAAGTCTCCTATTCAGTTCAAGGCTCCAGGCTCCAAGTTCCAGACTCCAGGCTCCAGGTTTCAAGTCTCCAGGCTCATTGCTCCAGGCTACGGGCATGGAGACAGTTCCAAGTTCCGGTCTCCAGGCGCCAGGCTTCTTGCTTGGGGTAAGTTTCATGCTTTGGGTCCATCACCCAGGGCTTTCGGCACCAGGCATGGGGTTTTTTCCAGGCTCCAGGCTTTGGGCTCGGGGTCATCTTCCAGGGTCAAGGCTCAAGGCTCAAGGTTCAAGGCTCCCAGCTCCAGGCTCAGAACTCCAGGCTAAAAGCTCAAAGCTCAAGGCTCTTGGCTCAAGATCAGTTCCCTACTCCGGTCTCAAGGACGCAGGTTTCTGGTTCGGGGTGTATTCCATGCTCTGGCCTTCGGGCTCAAGGCTCCATGCTTCGGGCTCGGTGCAAGTTCCATGCTCGGGGATCCAGGCCCATTTCTCCAGGCTCTGAGAACTGGGTCATTTTCACACTCCGGGCTCCAGAAACCAGGTTCAAGGCTCCACACTCGGGGTGAGTTCCAGGCTCCGGACTCCAGGCTCCAGGCTCCGCTCTCCAGGCTCCATGTTTCAAGCTCTGGGATCAAGGCTTAAGGCTCCATGTTTGGGGTCAGTTCCAGGCTCCATGCTTAAGGCTCCAGGCTCGAGGCTCCGGGTTCAGTGTCAGTTCCAGGGTCCGGGCTCCCCGCTCAAAGCTCCAAGCTCCGGGCTCCGGGCTCCGGGCTCCGGGCTCCGGGCTCCGGGCTCCGGGCTCCGGGCTCCAGGCTCTTGGCCTGGGGAAAGTTCCAAGCTCTGGTCTCCACATTTCTGGCTCGGGGTCAGTTCAAGGCAAATGGCTCCATTTTCCAGGCTCATTGCTATGCGTTTCAGGCTCCCGGCACCAGGCTCAAGGCTGAAGGCTCAAAGCTCAAGGCTCCAGGCTCGGGGTAAGTTCCTTGCTCCGGGCTCAAATCTCCAAGCTCAAGGCTTGGGGTCAGTTCCACGCTCTTGGTTCCAGGCTCAATGCTCAACGCTGCATGGTTCAGGCTCTTGGCTCCAGGCTCCAGTCTCAAGGCTCCAGGCTAAAGGCTCCAGGCTTAAGGCTCCTTTCCTAAGGGATCAAGGCTTTGGGCTTGGAGTAGGTTCGTAGCTCTGGGCTCCAAGTTTACGGCTCCATATTTTGGGCTCAGTTTCAGGATAAAGGCTCTATACTCCAGGCTCGTGACTACGCGTTCCAGGCTCCAGTCACCGTGCTCTAGGCTCAAGGCTCCGGGCTCAAGGTTCCAGCCTCGGGGTCAGTTCCATGCTCCGGGCTCAAGGCTCAAAGCTCATGGCTCTGGGTCAGTTCAACGCTCTTGGCTCCAGGCTCCATGCTCAAGGATGCATGGTTCAGGCTCTTGGCTCAAGGCTCAAGGCTCCAGGCTTCAAGGCTCAAGGCTCCAGGCTCCAGGCTTCAGGATCAAGGCTCAAGGCTCCAGGCTAAGGGCTCCAGGCTCCAGGCTCGGGGTCAGTTTCACGCTCAAGGCTCCAGGTTCTTCTCTCCAGGCTTCGCTCTCCAGGCTTCGGGCTGCGGGCTCACGGCTACAGGCTCATGGCTCAAGGTTATAGGCTCCAGGGTCGGGGTAAGTTCCAGGCACCGGGCTCCATGCTTAAGGCTCTGGGCTAAAGGCTCCGGGCGCAGTATCAGTTCCAGGCTCCGTGAGTTCCCCTCGAGGCTCAAGGCTCCGGGCTCAAGGCTCCAGGCTCAAGGCTAAAAACTCAAGGCTCCAGGCTCCAAGCTTCATGTTCAAGGTTCAAGGGATTAGACTCCAGGCTTCAGGCTCCAGGCTCCAGGCTCCAGGTTCATCATCAGTTAGAGGCTCCGGGCTCTACGCTCTAGGGTCCGGGTTAAGCGTCAGTTCAAGGGTCTGGGCTCCAGGTTCCAGGTTCCAGGTTCCAGGTTCAAGGTTCAAGGTTCCAGGCTCATCGATCCAGTATACGGGCGGATTCAGGGTAAGTTCCATGCTAAAGTCTCCAGGCTCTAGTCTCCGGTTCAGTTCAAGGCTCCAGGCTCCAGACTCCAAGTTCCAGACTCTAGGCTCCAGGCTCAAGTCTCCAGGCTCAAGGCTCTTGGCTATGGGCAGGGAGTCAGTTCCAAGTTCCGGTTTCCCGGCTTTCAGGCGAGAGGCTTCCTGCAAGGAGTAAGTTTCATGCTTAGGGTTCAACACCCAGGGCTCTAGGCTCCAGGCACTGGGTTTTTTCCAGCCTCCGGGCTTTAGGCTTTGGGCTCGGGGTCTTCATCCAGGCTCCAGGTTCCAGGCTCCAAGCTCCAGGTTCCAGACTCCAGGCTACGGGCATAGAGTCAGTTCCATGTTCCGGTCTCCCGGCTTTAAGGCGCAAGCTTCTGGCTCGGGGTAAGTTTCATGCTTGGGGTTCATCACCCAGGGCTCCAGGCTCCAGGCATGGGGTTTTTTCCAGCCTCTGCGTTCCAGGCTTTTGGCTCGGGGTCTTCTTCCAGGGTCAAGGCTCAAGGCTGCAGGTTCAAGGCTCCCAGCTCCAGGCTCAAAGCTCCAGGCTCTTGGCTCAAGATCAGTTCCATACTTCTTTCTCCAGGAACCAGGTTTCGGGTTCGGGGTGTATTCCTTGCTCTGGCCTTCAGGCTCCAGGCTCCAGGCTTTGGGCTCAAGGCTACAGGCTTCGGGCTCGGGGTAAGTTCCATGCTCGGGGATCCACGCCCCTGGCTCCAGACTCTGAGAACGGGGTCAGTTCTGCACTCGGGGCTCCAGAAACCAGGTTCAAGGCTCCACACTCGGGGTCAGTTCCAGGCTCCGGACTCCAGGCTCCGGGGTGAGGGCTCAAGACTCCAGCCTCCAGCCTCAAGGCTCAAGGCTCAAGGCTTAAGGCTCAAGGTTCAAGGCTCCACTCTCCAGGGTCCATGTTTCAAGCTCTGGGATCTAGGCTTAAGGCTCCATTCATGGGGTCAGTTCCAGGCTCAAGGCTCCATGCTTCAGGCTCCGGGCTCAAGGCTCTGGGCCCAGTGTCAGTTCCAGGCTCCGGGTTCCCCGTTCAACGCTCCAGGCTCCGGGCTCAGGGCTCTGGGCTCTGGGCCTGGCATCAGATCCAAACTCCGGTCTCCAGGTTTTAGGCTCCACATTTCTGGCTCGGGGTCAGTTCAAGGCTAATGGCTCCATTTTCCAGGCTCGTTGCTATGCGTTCCAGGCTCCCAGCTCTGGGCTAATAGCTCCAGGCTCAATGCTCCAGGCTCTGGGCTCAAGATCAGTTCCATAATGCGGTCTACAGGACACAGGCCTCGGGTTCAGGGAATATTCCATGCTCTTGCCTTCTGGCTCCAGGCTCCAGGCTCCAGGCTCCAGGCTTCGGCCTGCGGGTTTCAGGCTGCGTACTCCATGCTCCAGGCTCCGGGCTGCAGGCTCCAGGCCCAAGACTGAAGGCTCTTGGCTCCAGGCTCCAGGCTTGGGGTCAGTTCCAGGCTCCCGGCTCCATGTTTCAGGGTCATGGCTCAAGACTCCAGGCTCCAGGCCCCAGGATCCAGGCTCCATTCTCAAGGCTCCAGGCTCAAGGCTCCCAACTCCAGGCTCCAGGTTCTGCGCTCCATTTTCCGATTTCAAGAATCCGAGCAAGGGTTTAGTTCCAGGCTCAGGGCTCAAGCCTCCAGTCTCCAGGCTTCACATTCTTTGCTCCCTGCTCAAGGCTCCGGGCTCCAGGCTTCGGGCTTTGGGGCAGTTCTAATCTCCAGGGACCAGGCTTCAGGCTCCAGGCTTTAGGCTCTGGGTCAGTTCCAGGCTCCGGGCTCAAGTCTCTGGGCCCCAGGCTTCAGGATCTTGGAACCAGGCTCCAGGTTCCAGACAGCACGTTCCAGGATCAGGATAAGTTTGAGGCTCTGGGCTCAAGGCTCTTGGATCAGTGTCAGTATGTTTCTCCGTGCTCAACTTTGCAGGCTCCAGGTTCCATTCTCCATGCTCCAGGCTCCAGGCTCCAGGCCAAGGCTCCAGGCTCCAGGCTCCAGGCTCCAGGCTCCAGGCTCCAGGCTCCAGGCTCCAGGCTCCGCGTTCCTTCCTCCGGGATCAATTCTTTGGGCTCGGAGTATGTTCGTGGCTCCGGGCTCCCGGTTTTAGGCTCCATTTTTGGGCACAGTTCCAAGCTACAGGTTCGATTCTCCAGGTTCGTGACAACACGTTCCAGTCTAATGGCACCAGGCTCAAGGTTCAAGGCTCCGGTCTCCAGGCTCAAGCCTCGGGGTCAGTTCCATGCTCCAGGCTCAAGGCTCAGGGTCAGTTCATGGCTCCAGTCACCAGGCTCTAGACTCCAGGCTCAAGGCTCCATGCTTCATGCTCTGGGCTCCAGGCTAAAGGCTCCAGGGTCGGGGTCAGTTCTAGGCTTCGTGCTCCATGCTTCAGGATCTGGGCTCAAGGCTCCGGGCTCAGTGTTAGTTCCAGTTTCCGTGATCCCCCCTCAAGGCTCCAGGCTCTGGGCTCCAGGCTCTTTGCATGGGTTCAGTTCTAAGATCTGGTCTCCAGGTTTTAGGCTCCACTTCTCGGGCTCGAGGTCAGTTCCCGACAAAAGGCTCCATAGTCCAGGTTCGTTGCTACATGTTCCAGGTTCAAAGCTCCCAGCACCAGGCTCCAGGCTCCAGGCTGAAGGCTCCAAGCTCAAGGCTCCAGGCTCAAGGCTCGGGGTCAATTTCAGGCTCATGTCACCGGGCTCTAGGCTCCGGGCTCCAGGCTCAAGGTGCCATGCTTCAAGCTCATGGCTCCAGGCTCCAGGCTCGGGGTCAGTTCCAGGCTCCGGGCAACATGCTCCGGGGTCAGGGCTCAAGACTCCAGGATCCATGCTCCAGGCTCCGCTCTCCAGGCTCCATGCTTCAAGCTTTGGGATCCAGGCTAAAGGCTCCATGTTCGGGGTCAGTTCCAGGCTCCATGCTTAAGGGCGCCGGGCTCAGTGTCAGTTCCAGGCTGCGGAATCCTCGCTCAAGCCTCCAGGCTCTGGGCATGGGGTCAGTTCAAAGTTCCGGTCTCCAGGTTTTAGGCTCCACATTTTGGGCTCGGGGTTAGTTCAAGGCTAATGGTTCCATTTTAAAAGCTCGTTGCTATGCGTTCCAGGCTCCAGGCACCCGGCACAAGGTTTTTTCTAGGCTCTGGGCTTCTGGCTTTTTGCTTGGGGTCTTCTTCCAGGCTCTAGGCTTCATGCTCATGGCTTCAGGCTCCAAGCTCAAAGCTCCACGCTCAAGGCTCCAGGCTCCAGGTTCAAAGCTCCAGGCTCAAAGCTCCAGGCTCTATGCTCGGGATCAGTTAAAGGCTCCGGGCACAAGGACCCAGGCTTTTGGTTCAGGGTGTATTCCATGCTCTGGCCTGTGGGCTCCAGACTCCAGGCTCCGGGAATTTGGTCAGGTCAAAGTTCCGGTCTCCAGGCTTAAGGCTCCAGGCTTCGGGCTCAGGCTAAGTTCCATGCTCGGGGTTCCACGCCCTGGGCTCAAGGCTCTGGGAAAAGGGTCATTTCCACGCTCCGGGCTCCAGATTCCAGGCTCCGGACTTGGAGTCAGTTCCAGGCTCCAGGCTCCAGGCTCCAAGCTCCAGGCTCAAGCCTCCAGGCTCAAGGCTCACAGCTCCACGCTCACGGCTCAATGCTCCGGGGCTCAATGCTCAGGGGTCCATGCTCAGGGTGAGTTCAAGTCTCCTGGCTGAGGGGTCCTGGCTTAAGGTTCCGTGCTCGGGGTAAGTTCCAGTCTCCGGGCTCCGGGCTCCAGGCACAGGCTCATTTCCAGGCTCCTGGCTCAAGACTCCAGGCTCCAGGCTCTGGACTTGGGGTCAGTACAAGGCTTTGGGCTCACAGCTCCAGGCTCACGGCTCCATGCTCCGGACCCCAGGCTCCAAGCTCAAGGTTCTTGTTCGGGGTCAGTTCAAGGCTCCGCGCTCCACGCTCCATGTTCAGGGCTCCGGGCTCAGGGTCATTTCTTGGCTCCGGGCTCCAAGGTCCGGACTGAAGGTCAGTTCCAGGCTCTATGCTCCAGGCTCCAAGCTCACGGCTCCATGCTATGGGATCCAGGCTTGGGGTAAGTTCCCGGGTTCGGGCTCCAGGCTCAGGGATCAAGGCTTAATGTTCATGGTCAGTTCAAGACCATGAACTGAGGTTCTTTTCTCCGGGCTAGGGGTCACTTCGAGTATCTTGGTTCCGGGCTCCAGTTTTTAAGGTCTTGGCTCTAGATTCCGCGCACAAGGCTCCTGCCCCGGGCTCCAGGCTCCAGTCTCAAGGCTTCAGACTCAAGACTCGAGGCTCCAGGGTCTTGGTCAGTTGCAGACTCCGTTATCCAGGCTACCGGCTCAAGATTCTAGGCCCGAGATCAGTTCCAGGCTCCGGGCTAAAGGATCCAGGCTCCGCGATCCAGGCTCCTGGTTCCAGACTCCAGGCTCAAGTCTCCAGGCTAAAGGCTCCAGGCTACGGGCATGGAGTCAGTTCCAAGATCCGGTCTCCAGGCGCCAGGTATCTGGCTTGAGCAAAGTTTCATGCTTGGGGTTCATCACCCAGGGCTCCAGGCAACAGACACTGGGTTTTTTCGAGGCTCTGGGCTCAAGGCATTGGGCTCGGGGTCTTCATCATGGCTCAAGGCTCTTGGTTCAAGGCTCCCAGCTCCAGGCTAAAAGCTCCAGGCTCTGGGATCAAGATCAGTTCCATACTCCAGTCTCCAGGACCCAGGTTTCGGGTTTGGGGTGTATTCCATGCTCTGGCCTTCGGGCTCCAGGCTCCTGGCTCGGATTAAGTTCCATGCTTTGGGATCCACGCCCCTGGCTCCAGGCTCTGAGAACGGGGTACTTTCCACACTCCGGGCTCCAAAAACCAGGTTCAAGGCTCAACTCTCGGGGTGAGTTCCAGGCTCCGGACTCCAGGCTCCTGGGTCAGGGCTCCAGACTCCAGACTCCAGGCTCCAAGCTCCAGGCTCCATGTTACAAGCTCTGGGATCCAGGCTAAAGGCTCCATGCTTGGGGTCAGTTCAAGGCTCTAGGCTCAAGGCTCCATGCTCTAGGCTCGGGGTCAGTTCCAGGCTCAAGGCTCCAGGTTCTTCTCTCCAGGCTTCGCTCTCCAGGCTCCGGGCTGTGGGCTCATGGCTCACGGCTAAAGGCTCCAGGCTTTAGGCTCCAGGGTCGGCGTCAGTTCCAGGCTCCGGGCTCCATGCTTCAGGCTCTGGGCTCAAGGCTCCGGGCTCAGTGTCAGTTCCAGGCTCCGTGCTTCCCCCTCAAGGCTCCAGGCTCCGGGCTCTTTTCATGGGGTCAGTTCCAAGATCTGGTCTCCAGGTTTTAGGCTCCATTTCTCGGGCTCTAGGTCAGATCCAGGCTACAGGCTACATAGTCCAGGTTCGTTGCTACGCATTCCAAGCTCAAGGCTCCTAGCACCAGGTTCCAGGCTGAAGGCTCCAAGCTCAAGGATCCAGGTTAAGGGTAAGTTCCATGCTCCAGGGTAAAGGCTCAAAGATCAAGGATCGGGGTCAATTCCAGGCTGAAGTCACCGGGCTCTTGGCTGCGGGCTCCAGTCTCAAGGCGCCATGCTTCAAGCTCTTGGCTCCAGGCTCCGGGCTTGGGGTCGGTTTCAGGGTCCGGGCTCCATGCTCCGGGGTCAGGGCTCCAGACTCAAGACTTCAGACTCCAGGCTCCATGCTCAGAGCTCTTGGATCAAGGCTAAAGGCTCCATGGTTGGGGTAAGTTTCAGGCTCCAGGCTCCATGCTTCAGGTTCCAGGCTCAAAGCTCCGGGCTCAGCGTCAGTTCCAGTTTCCGGGCTCCCCGCTCAAGGCTCCGGGCTCCAGGCTCTTTGCATTTGGTCAGTTCCAAGTTCCGGTCTCCAGGTTTTAGGCTCCACATTTCGGGCTCGGGGTCAGTTCAAGGCTGATGGCTCCATATTCCAGGATCGTTGCAACGCTTTCCAGGCTCCAGGCTCCCTTCACCGTGCTCAAGGCTTAAGGCTCAAAGCTCATGGCTCAAGGCTCTGGGTAAGTTCTGTCTCCGGGCTCAAGGCTCATAGCTCAAGGCTTGGGGTCAGTTCCACGCTATAGGCTCCAGGCTCCATGCTCAAGGCTTCATGTTTCAGGATCTTGGCTCCAGGCTCCAGGCACAAGGCTCCAGGCTCCTTTCCCAAGGGATCAAGGGTTTGGATTTGGAGTATGTTCGTAGCTTCGTGCTCCAGGTTTTAGACTCCATAATACGGGCTCAGTTCTAGGCTACAGGCTCTATTTTCCAGGCTCGTTGCAACGCTTTCCAGGCTCCAGGCTCCCTTCACAGTGCTCAAGGCTTAAGGCTCAAAGCTCATGGCTCAAGGCTCTGGGTAAGTTCTGTCTCCGGGCTCAAGGCTCATAGCTCAAGGCTTGGGGTCAGTTCCACGCTATAGGCTCCAGGCTCCATGCTCAAGGCTTCATGGTTCAGGCTCTTGGCTCCAGTCTCCAGGCTCCAGGCTCCTTTCCCAAGGGATCAAAGGTTTGGATTTGGAGTATGTTCATAGCTCCGGGCTCCAGGTTTTAGACTCCATAATAAGGACTATGTTCTAGGCTACAGGCTCTATTTTCTAGGCTCGTGACTACGCGTTCCAGGCTCCAGGCACCTTGCTCCAGGCTCAAGGTTCAGGGCTCGGGGTAAGTTCCATGCTCCGGGCTCAAGACTCCAGCCTCAAGGCTCAGAGTCAGTTCATGGCTCCAGTCACCAGGCTCCAGACTCCATGCTCAACGCTCCATGCTTCAAGCTCTTGGCTCCAGGCTATACACTCAAGGACCAGTGTCAGTTCCAGGCCTCGGGCTCCACACTTCAGGCTCCGGGCTCAAGACTCCGGGTTCAAGGCTCTTGGCATGGGGTCCTTTCCAAGTTCCGGTCTCCAGGTTTTTGGCTCCACTTTTCGGGCTTGGGGTCAGTTCCAGGCTACAGGCTCAATAGTCCAGGTTCGTTTCTATGCGTTCCAGGTTCAAGGCTCCCAGTAAAAGGCTCAAAGCTTAAGGCTCAGAGCTCAAAGCTCCAGGCTCAGGGTGAGTTCCATGCTCCGGGCTTAAGGCACCAAGCTCAAGGCTCTGGGTCAGTTCCAGGCTCAAGTCACAAGGCTCCGGGCTCCGGGCTTCAGGCTGCGCGCTCAAGAATCCTAGCTTTTTGTCTTTTCCATGCTATGAGCTCCAGGCTAAAGGCTCCAGATTCCAGGATTGGGGTCAGTTCAAGGCTTCGGGCTGAAGGCTCCAGGCTCCAGGCTCCAGACTCCAGGTTCCAGGCTCCAGGCTCCAGGCTCCAGGCTCCAGGGTTGGAGTCATTTCCATGCTCCGGGCTCCGGGCTCCGGGTTCCGGGTTCCGGGCTCTGGGCTCCGGGCTCCGGGCTCTGGGCTCTGGGCTCCGGGCTCCGGGCTCCGGGTTCTGGGCTCCGGACTCGGGGCTCACAGCTCCGGGCTAAAGGCTCTCCGCTAAAGAATCCTGGCTTTTTGTCTTTTCCAGGCTACTAACTCCAGGCTAAAGGTTCCAGACTCCAGGATTGGGGTTATTTCAAGGCTCCGGGCTGAAGGCTCCAGGCTCCAGGCTCCAGGGTCCAGGCTCCAGGTTCCAAGCTCGAAACTCCTGGCTCAAGGCTCCACAATCCAGGCTCTGGGCTAAGGGTAAGCTCCATGCTCCGGGCTCCAGGCTCCAGAATCCAGGCTCCAGGCTGCAGGCTCCAGGCTCCAGGCTCCAGGCTCAAAGCTCCAGGCTCCAGGCTCGGGTTCAGTTCCAGTCTCAAGGTTCCTTGCTCCAGGCTCTGGGCTCAGGCTCCGGGCTCCAGGCTTTGGGCTTGGTGTCAACTTCCAGGCTCTAGGCTCCATTCTCCAGACTCCAGGCTCCAGGCTCCAGGCTCCAGGCTCCAGGCTACAGGCTCGTGATAAGTTCAAGGCTCCCAGCTCTTGGCTCTTTTGTCCGGGTTCGGCGTCAGTTCCAGGGTCCGGGCTATAGGTTCCAGGTTCCAGGATCCAGGCTCCAGGCTCATCGATCCAGTATATGGGCTCCAGATTCAGGGTAAGTTCCATGCTCCAGTCTCAAGTCTCCAGGCTCAAGTCTCCGGTTCAGTTCAAGGCTCCAGGCTCCAGACTCTTATTCCAGACTCCAGGCTCCAGGCTCAAGTCTCCAGGCTCAAGGCTCAGGGCTACGGGCAGGGAGTCAGTTCCAAGTTCCAGTTTCCCAGCTTTCAGGCGCAAGGCTTCCTGCAAGGGGCAAGTTTCATGCTTGGGGTTCCACACCCAGGGCTCCAGGCACGGCGTTTTTTTCCAGCCTCTGGGCTTAAGGCTTTGGGCTCGGGGTCTTCTTCCAGGGTCAAGGCTCAAGGCTCCAGGTTCAAGGCTCCCAGCTCCAGGCTCAAAGCCCCAGGCTCTTGGCTCAAGATCAGTTCCATACTTCGGTCTCCAGGAACCAGGTTTTGGGTTCGGGGTTTATTCTATGCTCTGGCCTTCGGGCTCAAGGCTCCAGGCTCCAGGCTCCAGGCTCCAGGCTTCAGGCTCAAGGCTCCAGGCTTCGGGCTCGGGGTAATTTCCATGTTCGGGGATCCACGCCCCTGGCTCCAGGCTCTGAGAATGGGGTCAATTCCGCACTCCGGGCTCCAGAAACAAGGTTCAAGGCTCCACACTCGGGGTCAGTTCCAGGCTCCGGACTCCAGGCTCCGGGGTGAGGGCTCCAGACTCAAGCTTCCAGGCTCAAGGCTCAAGGCTCCACTCTCCAGGGTCCATTTTTCAAGCTGTTGGATCCAGGCTTAAGGCTCCATGCTTGGGGTCAGTTCCAGGTTCCGGGCTCCCCGTTCAAAGCTCCAGGCTCCGGGCTCCAGGCTCTGGGCCTGGGGTTAGTTCCAAGCTCCGGTCTCCAGGTTTTAGGCTCATCATTTCTGGCTCCGGGTCAGTTCAAGGCTAATGGCTCCATTTTCCAGGCTCGTTGCTACGTGTCCCAGGCTCCCAGCTCCAGGCTCAAAGCTCCAGGCTCTGGGCTCAAGATCAGTTCCATACTTCGGTCTACAGGACAAAGGTTTCGGGTTCAGGGAATATTCCATGCTCTTGCCTTCTTGCTCCAGGCTCCAGGCTCCAGGCTCTGGGCTCTGGGCTGCGGCCTGCGGCCTGCAGGTTTCGGGCTGCATACTCCATGCTCCAGGCTCCGGGCTGCAGGCTCCAGGCCCAAGACTAAAGGTTCTGGGCTCCAGGCTCCAGGCTCCAGGCTTCAGGCTCCAGGCTCCAGGCTTGGGGTCAGTTTTAGGCTCCGGGCTCCATGTTTCAGGGTCATGGCTCAAGACTACAGGCTCCAGGCTCCAGGCTCCAGGCTCCATGCTCAAGGCTCCAGGCTCAAGGCTCAAGGCTCCTCACTCCATGCTCCAGAATCCAGGCTCAGGGCTCCAGGCTCAAGGTTCAAGGCTCCAGGCTCCGCTTTCCAGGCTCCATGTTTCAAGCTCTGGGATCCAGGCTAAAGGCTCCATTCTTGGGTTCAGTTCTAGGCTCTAGGCTCAAGGATTTAGGCTCCAGGCTCCAGGCTCCAGGCTCCAGGCTCGGGGTCAGTTCCATGCTCAAGGTTCCAGGTTCTTCTCTCCAGGCTTCGCTCTCCAGGCTCCGGGCTGTGGGCTCATGGCTCATGGCTCATGGCTACAGGCTCAAGGCTCCAGGCTATAGGCTCCATGGTCGGCGTCAGTTCCAGGCTCCGGGCTCAATGCTTCAGGCTCTGGGCTCAAGGCTCCGGGCTCAGTGTCAGTTCCAGGCTTTGTGCTTCCCTCTCAAGACTCCAGGCTCTGGGCTCCAGGCTACGGGCATAGAGTAAGTTCCAAGTTCCGGTCTCCCGGCTTTCAGCAGCAAGCTTCTGGCTCGGGGTAAGTTTCATGCTGGGGGTTCATCACCCAGGGCTCCAGGCTCCAGGCACGAGGTTTTTTCCAGCCTCCGGGCTCAAGGCTTTGGGCTCGGGGTCTTCTTCTTGGGTCTAGGCTCAAGGCTCCAGGTTCAAGTCTCCCGTTTCCAGGCTCAAAGCTCCAGGCTCTGGGCTCAAGATCAGTTCCATACTTCGGTCTCCAGGAACCAGGTTTCGGGTTCGGGGTGTGTTCCATGCTCTTGCCTTCGGGCTCCAGGCTCCAGGCTTCGGGCCCAAGGCTCCAGGCTTCTGGCTCGGGGTATATTCCATGCTCGGGGATCCACGCCCCTGGCTCCAGGCTCTGAGAACGGGGTCAGTTCCGCACTCCGGGCTCCTGAAACAGGGTTAAAGGCTGCACACTCGGGGTCAGTTCCAGGCTCCGGACTCCAGGCTCTTGGGTGAGGGCTCCAGACTCAAGCCTCCAGGCTCCAGTCTCCAGGCTCCAGGCTCCAGGCTCAAGGTTAACAGCTCCACGCTCACGGCTCAATGCTCCGAGCTCCAGGCTCAAGGCTCGGGGTGAGTTCTAGTCTCCGGGCTGCAGGGTCCTGGCTAAAGGTTCCGTGCTTGGGGTCAGTTCCGGGCTCCGGGATCCGGGCATAGGGTAATTTCATGGCTCCTGGCTCAAGACTCCAGGCTCCAGGCTCTGGACTTGGGGTCAGTACAAGGCTTTGGGCTCACGGCTCCAGGCTCACGGCTCCATGTTCCGGACCCCAGGCTCCAAGCTCAAGGTTCTTATTTCGGGGTCAGTTCCAGGCTCCGCGCTCCACGCTCCATGTTCAGGGCTCCGGGCTCAGTGTCATTTCTACGCTCCGGGCTCCAAGGTCCGGACTGAAGGTCAGTTCCAGGCTCTATGCTCCAGGCTCCAAGCTCACGGCTCCATGCTACGGGATCCAGGCTTGGGGTAAGTTCCAGGGTTTGGGCTTCAGGCTCAGGGATCAAGGCTTAATGTTCATGGTCAGTTCAAGACTCCGGGTTCTTTTCTCCGGGCTAGGTGTCTCTTCGAGTATCTTGGTTCTGGGCTCCAGTCTTCAAGGTCTTGGCTCTAGATTCCGCGCACAAGACTCCAGCTCCGGGCTCCAGTCTCCATTCTCAAGGATTTAGGCTCCAGGCTCCAGGGTCTTGGTCAGTTGCAGACTACGTTATCCATGCTACCGGCTCAAGACTCTAGGCTCGAGATCAGTTCCAGGCTCCGGGCTTAAGGATCCAGGCTCCGCGATCAAGGCTCCTGGTTCCAGACTCCAGGCTCCAGGCTAAAGGCTCCAGGCTGCGGGCATGGAGTCAGTTCCAAGATCCGGTCTCCAGGCGCCAGGCTTCTTGCTTGGGGTAAGTTTCATGCTTGGGGTTCCACACCCAGGGCTCCAGGCTCCAGGCACGGGGTTTTTTCCAGGCTCTGGGCTCCAGGCTTTGGGCTCGGGGTCTTCATCCAGGCTCAAGGCTCTTGGTTCAAGGCTCCCAGCTCCAGGCTCAAAGCTCCAGGTTCAAAGCTCCGGGCTCTGGGCTCAAGATCAGTTCCATACTCCGGTCTCCAGGACCCAGGTTTCAGGTTCGGGGTGTATTCCATGCTCGGGCTCCAAGCTCCAGGCTTCGGGCTCCAGGCTCCAGGCTTCTGGCTCGGGGTAAGTTCCATGCTTGGGGATCCACGCCCCTGGCTCCAGGCTCTGAGAACGGGCTAATTTCCACACTCCGGGCTCCAGAAACCAGGTTCAAGGCTCCACACTCGGGGTGAGTTCCAGGCTCCGGACTCCAGGCTCCTGGGTAAGGGCTCAAGACTCCAGGCTCTAGGCTCCAGGCTCAAGGCTCATGGCTCAAGGCTCAAGGCTCCAGGCTCATGGTTTTTCTCTCCAGGCTTCGCTCTCCAGGCTCCGGGCTGTGGGCTAATGGCTCAAGGCTACAGGCTCAAGGCTCCACGCTATAGGCTGCAGGGTCGGCGTCAGTTCCAGGCTCCGGGCTCCATGCTTCAGGCTCTGGGCTAAAAGCTCCGGGCTCAGTGTCAGTTCCAGGCTCCGTGCTTCCCCCTCAAGGCTCCAGGCTCCGGGCTCCAGGCTCTTTTCATGGGGTCAGTTCCAAGATCTGGTCTCCAGGTTTTTGGCTTCATTTCTCGGGCTCTAGGTCAGCTCCAGGCTAAAGGCTCCATTTTCCAGGATCGTTGCTACGCGTTCAAGGCTCAAGGTTCCCAGCACCAGGTTTCAGGCTGAAGGCTCCAAGCTCAAAGCTCAAGTGTAAGTTCCATGCTCAAGGGTAAAGGCTCAAAGATCAAGGCTCGGGGTCAATTCCAGGCTGAAGTCACCGGGCTCTTGGCTGCGGGCTCCAGGCTCAAGGCGCCATGCTTCAAGCTCTTGGCTCCAGACTCATGGCTCCAGGCTCGGGGTCAGTTTCAGGCTCCGGGCTCCATCCTCCGAGGTCAGCGCTCCAGACTACAGACTCCAGACTCCAGAATCAAGGCTCCAACCTTGGAGCTCTTGGATCCAGGCTAAAGGCTCCATGCTCGAGGTCAGTTTCAGGCTCCAGGCTCCATGCTAATGGTTCCGGGCTCAAGGCTCCGGGCTTAGTATCAGTTCCAGTTTCCGGGCTCCCCGCTCAAGGCTCAAGGCTCCTGGCTCCAGGCTCTTGGCATGTGGTCAGTTCCAAGTTCCGGTCTCCAGGTTTTAGGCTCCACATTTCAGGCTCTGGGTCAGTTCAAGGCTAATGGCTCATTATTCCAGGCTCGTTGCAACGCTTTCCAGGCTCCAGGCTCCCTTCACCAGGCTCAAGGCTGAAGGCTAAAAGCTCATGGCTCAAGGCTCTGGGTGAGTTCTGTCTCCGGGCTCAAGACTCCAAGCTCAAGGCTTGGGGTCAGTTCCACGCTCTAGGCTACAGGCTCCATGCTCAAGGCTGTATGGTTCAGGCTTTTGGCTCCAGGCTCCTGAAAAAAGGCTCCAAGCTCCAGGCTCATGGCTCCAGGCTCCAGGCTCCAGGCTTGGGGTCAGTTCATGGCTCAAGGCTCCAGGCTCTTCTCTCCAGAATTCGCTCTTCAGGCTCTGGGCTGCGGGCTCATGGCTCCAGGCTCCAGGCTAAATGGCGCAAGGCTCCAGGGTCTTTTTTAGTTGAAGGCTCCGTGCTCCAGGCTACTGGCTCCAGACTCCAGGCTCGGAATATGTTTAAGGCTCCAGGCTAAAGGATCCAGGCTCCGCACTCCTGGTTTTGGGTCACTTCAATGTTCCGGGCTCCAGACTCAAACCTCTAGGCTCGGGGTCAGTTTCAGGCACCGTACTCCAGGCTCCAGGCTCCAAGCTCCAGGCTCAAGGCTCCAGGCTCCGTGGCTCAAACACCAGGTCATGACTCCAGGTTCCTTGCTGAGGAAAATTTCCAGGCTGTGGGCTCTTTGCTCCAGGCTCAGTGTCATTTCTAGGCTTTGGGCTCCATGTTCCGTGCTCCAGGCTCCAGGCTCCAAGCTCCAGGCTCCAAGCTCCAGGCTCCAGGCGCCATGCTCCGGGCTTGGGGTCAGTTAAGGGCTCCAGGCTCGAGGCTCCAGGCGCCATTTTCAAGGCTCCAGGCTCCAGGCTCCCGACTCCAGGCTCCAGGTTCTGCGCTCCATTTTCCGATTTCAAGAATCCGAGCAAGGGTTAAGTTCCATGCTCCGGGCTCAGGGCTAAAGCCTCCAGTCTCCATGCTTCAGATTCCGGGCTCCCTGCTAAAGGCTCATGGCTCCGTGCTCAAGGCTCCAGGCTCCAAGCTTTTGGCTTGGGGTCCTCTTCCAGGGTCTAGGCTCAAGGCTGAAGGTTCAAGGCTCCCAGCTCTAGGCTCATAGCTCCAGGCTCAAAGCTCCAGGCTCTGGGCTCAAGATCAGTTCCATACTTCAGTCTCCAGGAACCAGGTTTCGGGGTGTATTCCATGCTCTGGCCTTCGGGCTCCAGGCTCCAGGCTTCGGGCTCGGGGAAAATTCCATGCTCAGGGATCCACGCCCCTGGCTCCAGGCTCTGAGAACGGGGTCATTTCCACACTCCGGGCTCCAGAAACCAGGTTCAAAGCTCAACACTCGGGGTCAGTTCCAGTCTCGGGACTCCAGGCTCTGGGGTGATGGCTCTAGACTCCAGACTCAAGGCTCCACGCTCAAGGCTCAAGGCTCCAGGCTCCAGGCGCTGCTCTCCAGGCTCAAGGCTCCAGTTTCCGCTCTCCAGGCTCAATTTTTCAAGCTCTGGGATCCAAGCTAAAGGCTCCATGCTTAGGGTCAGTTTCAGGCTAAAGGCTCCAGGCTCTAGGCTCCAGGCTCCAGGCTCCAGGCTCCAGGCTCCAGGCTCTAGGCTCGGGGTCAGTACCAGGCTCAAGGCTCCAGGTTCTACTCTCCAGGCTTCGCTCTCCAGGCTCCGTGCGTCCCCCCTCGAGGATCCAGGCTCCGGGCTCCAGGCTCAAGGCTCAAGGCTCCACGCTCAAGGCTCCAGGCCCCAGGGACTTGGTCAGTTGCAGACTCCGTTATCCAGGCTACCGGCTGAAGACTCTAGGCTTGGGATCAGTTCCAGGATCCTGGCTAAAGGATCCAGGTTCCGCACTCCAGGCTCCATGTTCCAGGCACAGGGCTCCGGGCTTGGTGTCAGTTCCATGCTCCGGGCACCAAGCTCCAGCCTCTAGACTCGGGGTCAGTTTCAGGCACTGCGCATCGGTCTCCAGGCTCAAGGCTCCATGACCCAAACTCATGGTCAAGGCTCCAGGTTCCTTGCTGAGGGTCACTTCCAGGCTCCAGGCTCCTTTCCTAAGGGATCGAGGGTTTGGATTTGGAGTATGTTCGTAGCTCCGGGCTCCAGGTTTTAGGCTCCATATTTCTGGCTCAGTTCCAGGCTACAGGCTCTATGCTCCAGGCTCGTGACTACGCGTTCCAGGGTCCAGGCACCTTGCTCCAGGCTCAAGGCTCCGGGCTCGGGGTCAGTTCCATGCTCCGGGCTCAAGACTCCAAGCTCAAGGCTCTGAGGCAGTTCATGGCTCCAGTCACCAGGCTCTAGAATCCATTCTCAAGGCTCCATGGTTCAAGCTCCAGGCTCCAGTCTCAAGGCTCCAAGCTCCAGGGTTGGGGTCATTTCCATACTCCGGGCTCCAATCTCTATGCTCAAAGCTCTTGGTTGGGGGTCAGGTCCAAGCTCTCTGCACTTGGCTTCATGCCCCAGATTCAAGACTCCATGCTCCATGCTCTGGGCTCTAGGCTCCATGCTCAAAGCTCCGGGCTCCATGCTCCATGCTCCAAGCTCTGGGCTCCTTTCTCCGGTCACCAGGCTTAAGGCTTCAGCCTTCAGGCTTCAGGCTTATGGCTCCGGGCTCAGGGTTAATTCGAGGCTCCGGGCTCCAGGTTTCAGTTTCAGGGTCAGTTTCAGGCTTTGTACTCCATGCTCCGTGCTCAAGGCTCTGGGTCCGTTCCAGGTTCTGGGTTCCAGCCTCCTACGTCTAGGCTCCACATTCAATGTTCCGGGCTCCAGGCTCAAGGCACGGGGTCATTTCCAGGCTCCGGTCTCCAAGTTCCGGACGTGTGGTCAGTTCCAAGCTCCGGCCTCCAGGCTCAGTGCTCCAGGCTCCAAGCTTCAAGTTCCAGGCTTAAGCTTCATGCTCCAGGCTCGGCGCTCAAGGCTCCGTACTCTTGGCTCTTGGCTCCAGGCTCCGGGCATGGGGTAGGTTCAAAGTTCTGGGAGCCAGGCTTCAGGCTCCAGGCTTCGGGTTTGGGGTAAGTTGCAGGGTCCGGGTTTCCATTCCTTGGGCTCAAGACTCCGGGCACGGGGTTATTTCCAGTCTCCGGGCTCAAGACTTTGGGCCTTGGGTCTTCTTCCAAGCTCCAGGCTCCATGCTCCCGTTTCAAATCTTCCGGCTCAAAGCTCATGGCTCCGGGTTTGGGATCAGTTCCAGACTCCGGGTTCCATGCCCCAGGTTCCGAAGTCGGGGTCAGTTCCAATTTCGAAGCTTCGGGCTCAAGGCTCCACAATCAAGGATCCAGGCTCTGGGCAAAGGGTAAGCTCCAGGCAACGGGCTCCAGGCTCCATTCTCGGGTTAGGTTCCAGTCTCGAGGTTCCTTGCTCTAGGCTCCGGGCTCTGGGCTTTTGGCTTGGTGTCTTCTTCCAGGCTCTAGGCTCCAGGCTCGTGACTCCAGGCTCCAGGCTCAAGGCTCAAGGCTCCAGGCTCCAGGCTCCTGGCTCCTGGCTCCTGGCTCAAGGCTCCAGGCTCCAGGCTCGTGATCAGTTCTTGGCTCCGGGCTCTAGGCTCTAGGGTCCGGGTTCGGCGTCAGTTCCAGGGTCCGGGCTCCAGGTTCCAGCTTCCAGACTCCAAGCTCATCAATCCAGTATCCGGGCTCCGGATTAAGGGTCAGTTCCATGCTCCAGTCTCCAGGCTCCAGTCTCCGGTTAAGTTCAAGGCTCCAGGCTCCAAGTTCCAGACTCCAGGCTCAAGGCTCAAAGCTACGGGCATGGAGCCAGTTCCAAGATCCGGTCTCCAGGCGCCAGGCTTCTGGCTAGGGGTAAATTTCAAGCTTGGGGTTCCACACCCAGGGCTCCAGGCACGGGTTTTTTTCCAGGCTCTGGGCTCCAGGCTTTTGGCTCGGGGTCTTCATCCAGGCTCAAGGCTCCAGGTTCAAGGCTCCCAGCTCAAGGCTCAAAGCTCCAGGCTAAAAGCTCCAGGCTCTGGGCTCAAGATCAGTTCCATACTCCGGTCTCCAGGACCCAGGTTTCGGGTTCGGGGTGTATTCCATGCTCTGGCCATCGGACTCCAGGCTCCAGGCTTCTGGCTTGGGGTAAGTTACATGCTCAGGGATCCACGCCCCTGGCACCAGGCTCTGAGAACGGGGTCATTTTCACACACCGGGCTACAGAAACCAGGTTCAAGGCTCCACACTATGGGTGAGTTCCAGGCTCCGGACTCCAGGCTCCTGGGTCAGGGCTCATGACTCCTGACTCCATGCTTCAGGCTCCAGGCTTAAGGCACCAGGCTCCAGACTCCAGACTCCAGGCTCCACTCTCCAGGCTCCAGGCTCCAGGCTCAAGGCTCAAGGCTCCAGGCTCCAGGCTCCAGGGTCTTGGTCAGTTGCAGACTCCGTTATCCAGGCTACCGGCTCAAGACTCTAGGCTCAGGATCAGTTCCAGACTCCTGGCTAAAGGATCCAGGTTCCGCACTCCAGGCTCCTGGTTCCAGGCACAGGGCTCCGGGCTTGGTGTCAGTTCCATGCTCTGGGCACCAAGCTCCAGCCTCTAGACTCGGGGTCAGTTTCAGGCACTGCGCATCGGGCTCCATGCTCCAGGCTCTATGACCCAAACTCAAGGTCAAGGCTCCAAGGTTCCTTGCTGAGGGTCATTCCCAGGATCCAGGCTCCTTTCCTAAGGGATCAAGGGTTTGGATTTGGAGTATGTTCGTAGCTCCGGGCTCCAGGTTTTAGGCTCCATATTTCTGTCTCAGTTCCAGGCTACAGGCTCTATGCTCCAAGCTTGTGATTACGCATTCAAGGATCCAGGCACCTTGCTCCAGGCTCAAGGCTCCGGGCTCGGGGTCAGTTCATGGCTCCAGTCACCAGGCTCTAGATTCCATTCTCAAGACTCCATGCTTCAAGCTCTTGGCTCCAGGTTATAGGCTCAAGGACCAGTGTCAGTTCCAGGCCTCGGGCTCCATACTTCAGGCTCCGGGCTCAAGGCTCCTGGCTCGGTTTAAGTTCCAGGCTCTTTGCTCCCCCCCTCACGGCTCTAGGGTCCGGGCTCCAGGCTCTTGGAATGGGGTCAGTTCCAAGTTCCGGTAACCAGGTATTTGGCTCCACTTCTCGGGCTTCGGGTCAGTTCCAGGCTACAGGCTCAAGAGTCCAGGTTCGTTTCTACGTGTTCCAGACTCAAGGCTCCCAGTAAAAGGCTCAAAGCTTAAGGCTCAGAGCTCAAGACTCCAGGCTCGGGGTGAGTTCCATGCTCCGGGCTTAAGGCTCCAAGCTCAAGGCTCGGGGACAGTTCTAGGCTCAAGTCACCAAGCTCTGGGCTCCGGGTTCCGGTCTCAAGGCGCCATGCTTAAAGCTCTTGGCTCCAGGCTCCAGGCACGGGTTCAGTTCCAGGCTCCGGGCTCCATGCTCCGGGGTCAGGGCTCCAGACTCCAATCTCCAGGCTCCAGGCTCTCAGCTCTAGGCTCCAGGCTCTAGGCTCCAGGCTCAAGGCTCCAGGCTCCAGGCTCAAGGCTCCTGGCTCAGGGCTCCAGGCTCCAAACTCCAGGCTCCAGGCTAAACATTCCAGGCTCCAGGCTCCAGGCTCCGGGCTGCGGGCTGCGTGCTCCAGGCTTTGGGCTGCGGGCTCCAGGTTCAAGACTAAATGCTCCGGGCTCCAGGCTCATGCTCGGGGTCAGTTCCAGGCTCCGAGCTTGATTTTTCAGGGTCATGGCTCAACACTCCAGGCTCCAGGCTCCAAGCTTCAATCTCAAGGCTCCAGGCTTTAGGCTCCAGGCTTCAGGCTTCAGGCTCCGGGCTTCGGCATGCGGGCTACGGGCTGCGGGATGCGTGCTGCATGCTTCAGGCTCCAGGCTCCGGATTGCGGGTTCCAGGCTCAAGACTAAAGGCTCCGGGCTCCAGGCATTGGGGTCAGTTCCAAGTTCAAGTCTCCCGGCTTCAGGCGCTAGACTTCTTGCTCGGGGTAAGTTCCATGCTCCGGGCTCAAGGCTCCTGGTCAGTTCAAGGCTCAAGGAACCGGGCTCAAGGCTCCAAGCTCCATGCTCCAGGCACGGGGTCAATTCCAGTCTACAGGCTCCAGGGTGTGGCTTAAGGTTCCGTGCTCAGGGTAAGTTCCAGGCTTCTGATTCCAAGCACGGACTCTAGGCTCCACTCTCCTTGCTCCACGCTCCAGGCTTAAGGCTTCAGGCACGGGGTCAATTCCAGGCTCCAGACTCCAGGCTAAAATCTCCATGCTCACGGCTCTAGGCTCACGGCTCCATACTCAGGGCTCCAGGCTCGGGGTCAGTTCCAGGCTCTTTTCTCGTGGCCAGATCCAAGCTCATGGCTCGTTGCTCTACGCACGGGGCAAGTTTGAGGATCTGGGCTCCGAGCTCCAGTCCATAAGGCCGTGGCTCTCAGTTCCGCTCTCCAGGCTCCGCCCTAAGACTCAAGGCTCAAGGTTATTTGTAAGTTGCAGGCTCCCTTCTCCAGGTTATCGGCTCCAGACTCCAGGTTCAGGTTCAGTTCCAGGCATGGGGCTCCGGGCTCCGGGCTCCGGGCTCCGTGCTCCGGGCTCCGGGCTCCGGGCTCCGGGCTCCGGGCTCCGGGCTCCATGTTTGGGATCATTTCCAGGGTTAAGGGCTCCAGGCTCCGGTCTCGTATTTAGTTCCAAGCTCAAGGTTCGGGTCTTCTCGCGACCGGCGAAAGGCAAAAGGAAAATCACAATAGCCAGACCTCTCGGTTTTCCTTATTTTCTGAGTAGAAGAGGCAAAAAGGTTATTTTTCAATGTTTCAGACGAGGAGAAGCTTTTTTTTTCCACTTTTAAAAAAGAATGTTTTTGTATCAGGGAAAATTTTATGAACTGATAAGACTCGAAGAAAATGGCAATAAAACACTTATTTCTGACTTGGTTTTTGCGTTTTTCTACTTTTCTGAGTAGAAGTGTAAAAAATGTCATTTTTGAGCGTTTCAGACGATAAGAAGGTGTTTTAGTCACTCTGAGAAAAGGATGATTTTTTTTTCTCAAACAGAACTTTGTGATCTGAAAAGACTTTGACAAAAAATGCCATAAAACACTTATTTCTGATTTGTTTTTGGTGTTTTCATGCTTTACTGTGTAGAAGAGGCAAAAATGTCATTATTGAGCGTTTCAGACAATAAGGAGCTGTTTTTGTCACTATGAGACAAGGATGCTTTTTTTTCTCAAGCAAATCGTCATGATTTTAGAATACCTTTACAAAAAAGCCAGAAAACACTTATTTCTAACTTGTTTTTAGTGTTTTCATGCTTTTCTGTGTAGAACAGGAAAACATGTCATTTTTGAGCGTTTCAGACGACAAGAAGCTGTTTTGGTCACTTTGAGACAAGGATGTTTTTTTCTGAAGCAAAACGTTAGGAACTGATAAGGCTTTACAAAAACGCAATAAAACAATTATTTCTGACTTGTTTTTAGTGTTTTCATACTTTTCTGAGTAGAAAAGACAAAAATGTCATTTTTTTAGCGTTTCAGACGAAAAGAAGCTGTTTTGGTCACTTTGAGACAAGGATGTTTTTTTCTTAAGCAAAACGTTAGGAACTGATAAGACTTTGACAAAAATGCCATAAAACACTTATTTCTGACTTGTTTTTAGTGTTTTCATACTTTTCTGAGTAGAAGAGGAAAAAATGTCATTTTTGAGCGTTTCAGACGAAAAGAAGCTGTTTTGGTCACGTTGAGAAAAATTTGTTTGTTTTTTTCAAGCAGAACTTCATGATTTCAGAATAGTTTTACAAAAAAGCCATAAAACACGAATTTCTAACTTGTTTTTAGTGTTTTCACTCTTTTCTGAGTAGAAGAGGAAAAAATGTCATTTTTGAGCGTTTCAGACGAAAAGAAGCTGTTTTGGTCACTTTGAGACAAGGATGTTTTTTTCTGAAGCAAAACGTTAGTAACTGATAAGGCTTTACAAAAACGCCATAAAACAATTACAAATGACTTGTTTTTATTGTTTTCATACTTTTCTGAGTAGAAAAGGCAAAAATGTCATTTTTGAGCGTTTCAGACGAAAAGAAGCTGTTTTGGTCACTTTGAGACAAAGATGTTTATTTTCAAGCAGAACTTCATGACTTGAGAATACTTTTACAAAAAAGCCATAAAACACTTATTTCTCACTTGTATTTTTTGTTTTCATTCTTTTCTGAGAAGAAGAGGAAAAATGTCATTTTTGAGCATTTCATGGAAGCAGAAGCTGATTTGGTCACTTTTGAGACAAGGTGTTTTTTTCTCAAGCAGCACGTAAAGCTTCACACTTTGTTCTGGCATTTCTCAAACCGCCCCGTGGAGATGGAAATCTGCCTCACATTACAGCCACACTCTAGCGGAAGAACTCTGTCCATGGTCCTGATTCTTTTTCTTTCTTTCTCTCTTGCTCTCTCTCCCTCTTTCCTCCAACCCCCTTCAACCTGCACACTGGCGTGGATGGACAAGGAAGAGCACTGGGAAATGTCGCACTGACCCTCTTCAGGTTTAGACCGGGACGGCTGGTAAACGGTGTGGACTCTTTCTTTTTTCCAGCCCGTGTGGACTTGTTATTTTTCCAGAGACAGAAAACCGGTTAGCCTAACCCGTTTTTTAAGCTCCAGTTCTTTTCTCATCTGGAGCTGGATAACGATAAAACATGAACCGTATGTTGAACTTTGTTATTTTTGTGTTCCAGAGAAAACCCCTGTAAGCCTAACACCTTTTTTTTTTTTTTTTTAACCTCCGGGGCTTCTCCTCAACTTTAGCCCGAAACCTAACCTTTTTCCAGGTCTGAATCTTTTCCCCTCTCTCCCCCTCTCTTCTCTCCGGCCCCCTGAAAGCTGCTCACTGAGTTGCACCTTAAAGCTGCACATTGGCATGCCCTGAGGAGGAGGAACGCCGGGAAACGTCGCGCTGACCCGTGTCAGGATTAGGCCGGGACGGCCGGCGGACCGTGTAGACTCTGTCTTTTTTCCAGGCCTGTGTGGGACTTTGCTATTTTTCCAGACCTGTGTGGGAATCTGTTGTGTTTTTACAAAGACAGAACGCCGGTTAGCTGATTCCCTTTTTCACCTCCGGTGCTTTTCTCATCTGGAGCTGGATAATGGTAAAACTCGAACCGTATGTGGTACTTTTTTTATTTTTTTTCCCAGACAGAACCCCTGTAAGCCTTACCACTTTTTGACCTCTGGTGCTTCTCTCACGTGGAGCTTGATAACGGTAAAACTCAAACCGTCTGTGGCCATTTTTCAGATCTCTGCTCCTCCTTTCCTGGTCTTACTCTTTTTTTCTTTCTTTCTCCCACTCTTTCCTCCAGCCACCTTAAAGCTGTACACTGAGTTAAGGCATTTTTCAAACCGTCCCGTGGAGATGGAATGCTGCCCCACATTGCAGCCACACAGTGGGGGTTTAACTCTGGCCCTCCTTTCCTGTCTTCGGTGTGACTCGGGCTTCTACAAACTGATTGCACTTGCTGTATTTATTGTATTTTAAATGTATTGTAATGGTATTTTATAGTGTTTTAATGGTATTTGAATTGTATTTTCTTTTTACTTTTTTTTTATGCTTTGCACTGTAAAGAACTTTTTGACTGTTTCTGTGAAACGTGCTCTTTCAATAAAATTTATTGACTATTTTTCCCACTTACTGTCTTACTCGTCCCCCCCCCCCTCCCCCTTTCTTCATCAGCCACCTTAAAGCTTCAAACTTGGACTGAAAATAAAATCCTCTGGCCCGGTTAAGGTTAGGGCTGAGGCCAGGGCCAGGGTTGGGGCTCCAGGCTCGAGCTAAGTTCCAGGGTTCGGGTTAGGGCTGTGGCCTGGGTGAGGGTAAGGGTTCCGAGCTCGGGGTCAATTTCAGGCTCCAGGCTCCGGGCTCCGGGCTCCGGGCTCCGGGCTCCGGCTACAGGCTAAAGGCTCCGCGCTCAAGAATCCTGGCTTTTTGTCTTTTCCAGGCTACGAGCTCCAGGCTAAAGGCTCAAGACTCTAGGATTGGGGTCAGTTCAAGGCACTGGACTTTAGACTCCAGGCTCCAGGCTCCAGGCTTCAGGCTCCAGGTTCCAAGCTCGAAGCTCCCGGCTCAAGGCTCAACAATCCAGGCTCTGGGCTAAGGGTAAGCTCCAGGCTCCGGGCTCCAGGATCAAGGCTCCAGGCTCAAGGCTCCAGGCTCCAGGCTCCAGGCTCCAGGCTCAAGGCTCCAGGCTCCAAGCTCCAGGCTCGGGTTCAGTTCCAGTCTCAAGTTCCTGGCTCCAGGCTCCGGGCTCCGGGCTCCGGGCTCCGGGCTCCAGGCTTTGGGCTTGGTGTCTTCTTCCAGGCTCTAGGCTCAATGCTCAAGACTCCAGGCTCCAGGCTCCAGGTTCGTGATAAGTTCGAGGCTCCGGGCTCTTGGCTCTTTTTTCCGGGTTCGGCGTCAGTTCCAGGGTCCGGGCTATAGGTTCCAGTCTCCAGGCTCATCGATCCAGTATACGGGCTGCGGATTCAGGGTCTTTTCCATTCTGCAGTCTTCGGGCTCAAGTCTCCTATTCAGTTCAAGGTTCCAGGCTCCAAGTTCCAGACTCCAGGCTCCAGGTTTCAAGTCTCCAGGCTCATTGCTCCAGGCTACGGACATGGAGACAGTTCCAAGTTCCGGTCTCCAGGCGCCAGGCTTCTTGCTCAGGGTAAGTTTCATGCTTGGGGTTCATCACCCAGGGCTTTCGGCACCAGGCATGGGGTTTTTTCCAGGCTCCAGGCTTTGGGCTCGGGGTCATCTTCCAGGGTCAAGGCTCAAGGCTCAAGGTTCAAGGCTCCCAGCTCCAGGCTCAGAACTCCAGGCTAAAAGCTCAAAGCTCAAGGCTCTTGGCTCAAGATCACTTCCCTACTCCGGTCTCAAGGACGCAGGTTTCTGGTTCGGGGTGTATTCCATGCTCTAGCCTTCGGGCTCAAGGCTCCATGCTTCGGGCTCGGTGCAAGTTCCATGCTCGGGGATCCACGCCCATTTCTCCAGGCTCTGAGAACTGGGTCATTTCCACACTCCGGGCTCCAGAAACCAGGTTCAAGGCTCGACACTCAGGGTGAGTTCCAGGCTCCGGACTCCAGGCTCAAGGCTCCGCTCTCCAGGCTCCATGTTTCAAGCTCTGGGATCAAGGCTTAAGGCTCCATGTTTGGGGTCAGTTCCAGGCTCCATGCTTAAGGCTCCAGGCTCGAGGCTCGGGGTTCAGTGTCAGTTCCAGGGTCCGGGCTCCCCGCTCAAAGCTCCAAGCTCCGGGCTCCGGGCTCCGGGCTCCGGGCTCCAGGCTCTTGGCCTGGGGAAAGTTCCAAGCTCTGGTCTCCACATTTCTGGCTCGGGGTCAGTTCAAGGCAAATGGCTCCATTTTCCAGGCTCATTGCTATGCGTTTCAGGCTCCCGGCACCAGGCTCAAGGCTGAAGGCTCAAAGCTCAAGGCTCCAGGCTCGGGGTAAGTTCCTTGCTCCGGGCTCAAATCTCCAAGCTCAAGGCTTGGGGTCAGTTCCACGCTCTTGGCTCCAGGCTCAATGCTCAACGCTGCATGGTTCAGGCTCTTGGCTCCAGGCTCCAGGCTCCTGGCTAAAGGCTCCAGGCTTAAGGCTCCTTTCCTAAGGGATCAAGGCTTTGGGCTTGGAGTAGGTTCGTAGCTCTGGGCTCCAAGTTTACGGCTCCATATTTTGGGCTCAGTTTCAGGATAAAGGCTCTATACTCCAGGCTCGTGACTACGCGTTCCAGGCTCCAGTCACCGTGCTCTAGGCTCAAGGCTCCGGGCTCAAGGTTCCAGCCTCGGGGTCAGTTCCATGCTCCGGGCTCAAGGCTCAAAGCTCATGGCTCTGGGTCAGTTCAACGCTCTTGGCTCCAGGCTCCATGCTCAAGGCTGCATGGTTCAGGCTCTTGGCTCAAGGCTCAAGGCTCCAGGCTTCAAGGCTCAAGGCTCCAGGATCCAGGCTTCAGGATCAAGGCTCAAGGCTCCAGGCTAAGGGCTCCAGGCTCCAGGATCGGGGTCAGTTTCAGGCTCAAGGCTCCAGGTTCTTCTCTCCAGGCTTCGCTCTCCAGGCTTCGGGCTGCGGGCTCACGGCTACAGGCTCATGGCTCAAGGTTATAGGCTCCAGGGTCGGGGTAAGTTCCAGGCACCGGGCTCCATGCTTAAGGCTCTGGGCTAAAGGCTCCGGGCGCAGTATCAGTTCTAGGCTCCGTGAGTTCCCCTCGAGGCTCAAGGCTCCGGGCTCCGGGCTCCGGGCTCAAGGCTCCAGGCTCAAGGCTAAAGACTCAAGGCTCCAGGCTCCAAGCTTCATGTTCAAGGTTCAAGGGATTAGACTCCAGGCTTCAGGCTCCAGGCTCCAGGCTCCAGGTTCGTCATCAGTTAGAGGCTCCGGGCTCTAGGCTCTAGGGTCCGGGTTAAGCGTCAGTTCCAGGGTCTGGGCTCCAGGTTCCAGGTTCCAGGTTCCAGGTTCAAGGTTCAAGGTTCCAGGCTCATCGATCCAGTATACGGGCGGATTCAGGGTAAGTTCCATGCTAAAGTCTCCAGGCTCTAGTCTCCGGTTCAGTTCAAGGCTCCAGGCTCCAGGCTCAAGTCTCCAGGCTCAAGGCTCCAGGCTATGGGCAGGGAGTCAGTTCCAAGTTCCGGTTTCCCGGCTTTCAGGCGAGAGGCTTCCTGCAAGGGGTAAGTTTCATGCTTGGGGTTCAACACCCAGGGCTCTAGGCTCCAGGCACTGGGTTTTTTTCCAGCCTCCGGGCTTTAGGCTTTGGGCTCGGGGTCTTCATCCAGGCTCCAGGTTCCAGGCTCCAAGCTCCAGGTTCCAGACTCCAGGCTACGGGGATAGAGTCAGTTCCATGTTCCGGTCTCCCGGCTTTAAGGCGCAAGCTTCTGGCTCGGGGTAAGTTTCATGCTTGGGGTTCATCACCCAGGGCTCCAGGCTCCAGGCATGGGGTTTTTTCCAGCCTCTGCGTTCCAGGCTTTTGGCTCGGGGTCTTCTTCCAGGGTCAAGGCTCAAGGCTGCAGGTTCAAGGCTCCCAGCTCCAGGCTCAAAGCTCCAGGCTCTTGGCTCAAGATCAGTTCCATACTTCTTTCTCCAGGAACCAGGTTTCGGGTTCGGGGTGTATTCCTTGCTCTGGCCTTCGGGCTCCAGGCTCCAGGCTTCGGGCTCAAGGCTACAGGCTTCGGGCTCGGGGTAAGTTCCATGCTCGGGGATCCACGCCCCTGGCTCCAGACTCTGAGAATGGGGTCAGTTCTGCACTCGGGGCTCCAGAAACCAGGTTCAAGGCTTCACACTCGGGGTCAGGTCCAGGCTCCGGACTCCAGGCTCCGGGGTGAGGGCTCAAGACTCCAGCCTCCAGCCTCAAGGCTCAAGGCTCAAGGCTCAAGGCTTAAGGCTCAAGGCTCAAGGCTCCACTCTCCAGGGTCCATGTTTCAAGCTCTGGGATCTAGGCTTAAGGCTCCATTCTTGGGGTCAGTTCCAGGCTCAAGGCTCCATGCTTCAGGCTCCGGGCTCAAGGCTCTGGGCCCAGTGTCAGTTCCAGGCTCCGGGCTCCCCGTTCAACGCTCCAGGCTCCGGGCTCAGGACTCTGGGCTCTGGGCCTGGCATCAGATCCAAGCTCCGGTCTCCAGGTTTTAGGCTCCACATTTCTGGCTCGGGGTCAGTTCAAGGCTAATGGCTCCATTTTCCAGGCTTGTTGCTATGCGTTCCAGGCTCCCAGCTCTGGGCTAAAAGCTCCAGGCTCAATGCTCCAGGCTCTGGGCTAAAGATCAGTTCCATACTTCGGTCTACAGGACACAGGTTTCGGGTTCAGGGAATATTCCATGCTCTTGCCTTCTGGCTCCAGGCTCCAGGCTTCGGCCTGCGGGTTTCAGCCTGCGTACTCCATGATCCAGGCTCCGGGCTGCAGGCTCCAGGCCCAAGACTGAAGGCTCTGGGCTCCAGGTTCCAGGCTCCAGGCTCCAGGCTCCAGGCTTGGGGTCAGTTCCAGGCTCCCGGCTCCATGTTTCAGGGTCATGGCTCAAGACTCCAGGCTCCAGGCTCCAGGCTCCAGGATCCAGGCTCCATTCTCAAGGCTCCAGGCTCAAGGCTCCCAACTCCAGGCTCCAGGTTCTGCGCTCCATTTTCCAATTTCAAGAATCCGAGCAAGGGTTTAGTTCCAGGCTCCGGGCTCAGGGCTCAAGCCTCCAGTCTCCAGGCTTCACATTCTTTGCTCCCTGCTCAAGGCTCCGGGCTCCAGGCTTCGGGCTTTGGGGCAGTTCTAATCTCCAGGGACCAGGCTTCAGGCTCCAGGCTTTAGGCTCTGGGTCAGTTCCAGGCTCCGGGCTCAAGTCTCTGGGCCCCAGGCTTCAGGATCTTGGAACCAGGCTCCAGGTTCCAGACAGCGCGTTCCAGGATCGGGGATCAGGATAAGTTTGAGGCTCTGGGCTCAAGGCTCTTGGATCAGTGTCAGTATGTTTCTCCGTGCTCAACTTTGCAGGCTCCAGGTTCCATTCTCCATGCTCCAGGCTCCAGGCCAAGGCTCCAGGCTCCAGGCTCCAGGCTCCAGGCTCCAGGCTCCAGGCTCCAGGCTCCAGGCTCCGCGTTCCTTCCTCCGGGATCAATTCTTTGGGCTCGGAGTATGTTCGTGGCTCCGGGCTCCCGGTTTTAGGCTCCATTTTTGGGCACAGTTCGAAGCTACAGGTTCGATTCTCCAGGTTCGTGACAGCACGTTCCAGTCTAATGGCACCAGGCTCAAGGTTCAAGGCTCCGGTCTCCAGGCTCAAGCCTCGGGGTCAGTTCCATGCTCCAGGCTCAAGGCTCAGGGTCAGTTCATGGCTCCAGTCACCAGGCTCTAGACTCCAGGCTCAAGGCTCCATGCTTCATGCTCTGGGCTCCAGGCTAAAGGCTCCAGGGTCGGGGTCAGTTCTAGGCTTCGTGCTCCATGCTTCAGGATCTAGGCTCAAGGCTCCGGGCTCAGTGTTAGTTCCAGTTTCCGTGATCCCCCCTCAAGGCTCCAGGCTCGGGGCTCCAGGCTCTTTGCATGGGTTCAGTTCTAAGATCTGGTCTCCAGGTTTTAGGCTCCACTTCTCGGGCTCGAGGTCAGTTCCCGGCAAAAGGCTCCATAGTCCAGGTTCTTTGCTACATGTTCCAGGTTCAAGGCTCCCAGCACCAGGCTCCAGGCTCCAGGCTGAAGGCTCCAAGCTCAAGGCTCCAGGCTCAAGGCTCGGGGTCAATTTCAGGCTCATGTCACCGGGCTCTAGGCTCCGGGCTCCAGGCTCAAGGTGCCATGCTTCAAGCTCTTGGCTCCAGGCTCCAGGCTCGGGGTCAGTTCCAGGCTCCGGGCAACATGCTCCGGGGTCAGGGCTCAAGACTCCAGGATCCATGCTCCAGGCTCCGCTCTCCAGGCTCCATGCTTCAAGCTTTGGGATCCAGGCTAAAGGCTCCATGTTCGGGGTCAGTTCCAGGCTCCAAGCTTCAGGCGCCGGGCTCAGTGTCAGTTCCAGGCTGCGGAATCCCCGCTCAAGCCTCCAGGCTCTTGGCATGGGGTCAGTTCAAAGTTCCGGTCTCCAGGTTTTAGGCTCCACATTTTGGGCTCGGGGTTAGTTCAAGGCTAATGGCTCCATTTTAAAAGCTCGTTGCTATGCGTTCCAGGCTCCAGGCACCCGGCACAAGGTTTTTTCTAGGCTCTGGGCTTCTGGCTTTTTGCTTGGGGTCTTCTTCCAGGCTCTAGGCTTCATGCTCATGGCTTCAGGCTCCAAGCTCAAAGCTCCACGCTCAAGGCTCCAGGCTCCAGGCTCCAGGTTCAAAGCTCCAGGCTAAAAGCTCCAGGCTCTATGCTCGGGATCAGTTAAAGGCTCCGGGCACAACGACCCAGGCTTTTGGTTCAGGGTGTATTCCATGCTCTGGCCTGTGGGCTCCAGACTCCAGGCTCCGGGAATTTGGTCAGGTCAAAGTTCCGGTCTCCAGGCTTAAGGCTCCAGGCTTCGGGCTCAGGCTAAGTTCCATGCTCGGGGTTCCACGCCCTGGGCTCCAGGCTCTGGGAAAAGGGTCATTTCCACGCTCCGGGCTCCAGAATCCAGGCTCCGGACTTGGATACAGTTCCAGGCTCCAGGCTCAAGGCTCCAAGCTCCAGGCTCAAGCCTCCAGGCTCCAGGCTCAAGGCTCACAGCTCCACGCTCACGGCTCAATGCTCCGGGGCTCAATGCTCAGGGGTCCATGCTCAGGGTGAGTTCAAGTCTCCTGGCTGAGGGGTCCTGGCTTAAGGTTCCGTGCTCGGGGTAAGTTCCAGTCTCCGGGCTCCGGGCTCCAGGCACAGGCTCATTTCCAGGCTCCTGGCTCAAGACTCCAGGCTCCAGGCTCTGGACTTGGGGTCAGTACAAGGCTTTGGGCTCACAGCTCCAGGCTCACGGCTCCATGCTCCGGACCCCAGGCTCCAAGCTCAAGGTTCTTGTTCGGGGTCAGTTCAAGGCTCCGCGCTCCACGCTCCATGTTCATGGCTCCGGGCTCAGGGTCATTTCTTGGCTCCGGGCTCCAAGGTCCGGACTGAAGGTAAGTTCCAGGCTCTATGCTCCAGGCTCCAAGCTCACAGCTCCATGCTATGGGATCCAGGCTTGGGGTAAGTTCCCGGGTTCGGGCTCCAGGCTCAGGGATCAAGGCTTAATGTTCATGGTCAGTTCAAGACCATGAACTGAGGTTCTTTTCTCCGGGCTAGGGGTCACTTCGAGTATCTTGGTTCCGGGCTCCAGTTTTTAAGGTCTTGGCTCTAGATTCCGCGCACAAGGCTCCTGCCCCGGGCTCCAGGCTCCAGTCTCAAGGCTTCAGGCTCAAGACTCCAGGCTCCAGGGTCTTGGTCAGTTGCAGACTCCGTTATCCAGGCTACCGGCTCAAGATTCTAGGCCCGAGATCAGTTCCAGGCTCCGGGCTAAAGGATCCAGGCTCTGCGATCCAGGCTCCTGGTTCCAGACTCCAGGCTCCAGGCTCAAGTCTCCAGGCTAAAGGCTCCAGGCTACGGGCATGGAGTCAGTTCCAAGATCCGGTCTCCAGGCGCCAGGCTTCTGGCTTGAGCAAAGTTTCATGCTTGGGGTTCCACACCCAGGGCTCCAGGCAACAGACACAGGGTTTTTTCGAGGCTCTGGGCTCAAGGCATTGGGCTCGGGGTCTTCATCATGGCTCAAGGCTCTTGGTTCAAGGCTCCCAGCTCCAGGCTAAAACCTCCAGGCTCTGGGATCAAGATCAGTTCCATACTCCAGTCTCCAGGACCCAGGTTTCGGGTTTGGGGTGTATTCCATGCTCTGGCCTTCGGGCTCCAGGCTCCTGGCTCGGATTAAGTTCCATGCTTGGGGATCCACGCCCCTGGCTCCAGGCTCTGAGAACGGGGTACTTTCCACACTCCGGGCTCCAAAAACCAGGTTCAAGGCTCAACTCTCGGGGTGAGTTCCAGGCTCCGGACTCCAGGCTCCTGGGTCAGGGCTCCAGACTCCAGACTCCAGGCTCCAAGCTCCAGGCTCCATGTTACAAGCTCTGGGATCCAGGCTAAAGGCTCCATGCTTGGGGTCAGTTCAAGGCTCTAGGCTCAAGGCTCCATGCTCTAGGCTCGGGGTCAGTTCCAAGCTCAAGGCTCCAGGTTCTTCTCTCCAGGCTTCGCTCTCCAGGCTCCGGGCTGTGGGCTCATGGCTCACGGCTAAAGGCTCAAGGCTCCAGGCTTTAGGCTCCAGGGTCGGCGTCAGTTCCAGGCTCCGGGCTCCATGCTTCAGGCTCTGGGCTCAAGGCTCCGGGCTCAGTGTCAGTTCCAGGCTCCGTGCTTCCCCCTCAAGGCTCCAGGCTCCAGGCTCTTTTCATGGGGTCAGTTCCAAGATCTGGTCTCCAGGTTTTAGGCTCCATTTCTCGGGCTCCAGGTCAGATCCAGGCTACAGGCTACATAGTCCAGGTTCGTTGCTACGCGTTCCAAGCTCAAGGCTCCTAGCACCAGGTTCCAGGCTGAAGGCTCCAAGCTCAAGGATCCAGGTTAAGGGTAAGTTCCATGCTCCAGGGTAAAGGCTCAAAGATCAAGGATCGGGGTCAATTCCAGGCTGAAGTCACCGGGCTCTTGGCTGCGGGCTCCAGTCTCAAGGCGCCATGCTTCAAGCTCTTGGCTCCAGGCTCCGGGCTTGGGGTCGGTTTCAGGGTCCGGGCTCCATGCTCCGGGGTCAGGGCTCCAGACTCAAGACTTCAGACTCCAGGCTCCATGCTCAGAGCTCTTGGATCCAGGCTAAAGGCTACATGGTTGGGGTCAGTTTCAGGCTCCAGGCTCCATGCTTCAGGTTCCGGGCTCAAGGCTCCGGGCTCAGCGTCAGTTCCAGTTTCCGGGCTCCCCGCTCAAGGCTCCGGGCTCCAGGCTCTTTGCATTTGGTCAGTTCCAAGTTCCGGTCTCCAGGTTTTAGGCTCCACATTTCGGGCTCGGGGTCAGTTCAAGGCTGATGGCTCCATATTCCAGGCTCGTTGCAACGCTTTCCAGGCTCCAGGCTCCCTTCACCGTGCTCAAGGCTTAAGGCTCAAAGCTCATGGCTCAAGGCTCTGGGTAAGTTCTGTCTCCGGGCTCAAGGCTCATAGCTCAAGGCTTGGGGTCAGTTCCACGCTATAGGCTCCAGGCTCCATGCTCAAGGCTTCATGGTTCAGGCTCTTGGCTCCAGGCTCCAGGCACAAGGCTCCAGGCTCCTTTCCCAAGGGATCAAGGGTTTGGATTTGGAGTATGTTCGTAGCTTCGTGCTCCAGGTTTTAGACTCCATAATACGGGCTCAGTTCTAGGCTACAGGCTCTATTTTCCAGGCTCGTTGCAACGCTTTCCAGGCTCCAGGCTCCCTTCACAGTGCTCAAGGCTTAAGGCTCAAAGCTCATGGCTCAAGGCTCTGGGTAAGTTCTGTCTCCGGGCTAAAGGCTCATAGCTCAAGGCTTGGGGTCAGTTCCACGCTATAGGCTCCAGGCTCCATGCTCAAGGCTTCATGGTTCAGGCTCTTGGCTCCAGTCTCCAGGCTCCAGGCTCCAGGCTCCAGGCTCCTTTCCCAAGGGATCAAAGGTTTGGATTTGGAGTATGTTCATAGCTCCGGGCTCCAGGTTTTAGACTCCATAATACGGACTATGTTCTAGGCTACAGGCTCTATTTTCTAGGCTCGTGACTACGCGTTCCAGGCTCCAGGCACCTTGCTCCAGGCTCAAGGTTCAGGGCTCGGGGTAAGTTCCATGCTCCGGGCTCAAGACTCCAGCCTCAAGGCTCAGAGTCAGTTCATGGCTCCAGTCACCAGGCTCTAGACTCCATGCTCAACGCTCCATGCTTCAAGCTCTTGGCTCCAGGCTATACACTCAAGGACCAGTGTCAGTTCCAGGCCTCGGGCTCCACACTTCAGGCTCCGGGCTCAAGACTCCGGGTTCAAGGCTCTTGGCATGGGGTCCTTTCCAAGTTCCGGTCTCCAGGTTTTTGGCTCCACTTTTCGGGCTTGGGGTCAGTTCCAGGCTACAGGCTCAATAGTCCAGGTTCGTTTCTATGCGTTCCAGGTTCAAGGCTCCCAGTAGAAGGCTCAAAGCTTAAGGCTCAGAGCTCAAAGCTCCAGGCTCAGGGTGAGTTCCATGCTCCGGGCTTAAGGCACCAAGCTCAAGGCTCTGGGTCAGTTCCAGGCTCAAGTCACAAGGCTCCGGGCTCCGGGCTCCGGGCTTCAGGCTGCGCGCTCAAGAATCCTAGCTTTTTGTCTTTTCCATGCTATGAGCTCCAGGCTAAAGGCTCCAGATTCCAGGATTGGGGTCAGTTCAAGGCTTCGGGCTGAAGGCTCCAGGCTCTAGGCTCCAGGCTCCAGGTTCCAGGCTCCAGGCTCCAGGCTCCAGGCTCCAGGCTCCAGGGTTGGAGTCATTTCCATGCTCCGGGCTCCGGGCTCCGGGTTCCAGGCTCTGGGCTCTGGGCTTTGGGCTCCGGGCTCCGGGCTCCGGGCTCCGGACTCCGGGCTCACGGCTCCGGGCTAAAGGCTCTGCGCTCAAGAATCCTGGCTTTTTGTCTTTTCCAGGCTACTAACTCCAGGCTAAAGGTTCCAGACTCCAGGATTGGGGTTATTTCAAGGCTCCAGGCTGAAGGCTCCAGGCTCCAGGCTCCAGGTTCCAAGCTCGAAACTCCCGGCTCAAGGCTCCACAATCCAGGCTCTTGGCTAAGGGTAAGCTCCATGCTCCGGGCTCCAGGCTCCAGAATCCAGGCTCCAGGCTGCAGGCTCCAGGCTCCAGGCTCCAGGCTCAAAGCTCCAGGCTCCAGGCTCGGGTTCAGTTCCAGTCTCAAGGTTCCTTGCTCCAGGCTCCGGGCTCCGGGCTCAGGCTCCGGGCTCCATGCTTTGGGCTTGATGTCAACTTCCAGGCTCTAGGCTCCATTCTCCAGACTCCAGGCTCCAGGCTCCAGGCTCCAGGCTCCAGGCTCCAGGCTCGTGATAAGTTCAAGGCTCCCGGCTCTTGGCTCTTTGGTCCGGGTTCGGCGTCAGTTCCAGGGTCCGGGCTATAGGTTCCAGGTTCCAGGTTCCAGGCTCCAGGCTAATCGATCCAGTATATGGGCTCCAGATTCAGGGTAAGTTCCATGCTCCAGTCTCAAGTCTCCAGGCTCAAGTCTCCGGTTCAGTTCAAGGCTCCAGGCTCCAGACTCCTATTCCAGACTCCAGGCTCCAGGCTCAAGTCTCCAGGCTCAAGGCTCAGGGCTACGGGCAGGGAGTCAGTTCCAAGTTCCAGTTTCCCAGCTTTCAGGCACAAGGCTTCCTGCAAGGGGCAAGTTTCATGCTTGGGGTTCCACACCCAGGGCTCCAGGCACGGCGTTTTTTTCCAGCCTCTGGGCTTAAGGCTTTGGGCTCGGGGTCTTCTTCCAGGGTCAAGGCTCAAGGCTCCAGGTTCAAGGCTCCCAGCTCCAGGCTCAAAGCCCCAGGCTCTTGGCTCAAGATCAGTTCCATACTTCGGTCTCCAGGAACCAGGTTTTGGGTTTGGGGTTTATTCTATGCTCTGGCCTTCGGGCTCCAGGCTCCAGGCTTCAGGCTCAAGGCTCCAGGCTTCGGGCTCGGGGTAATTTCCATGTTCGGGGATCCACGCCCCTGGCTCCAGGCTCTGAGAACGGGGTCAGTTCCGCACTCCGGGCTCCAGAAACAAGGTTCAAGGCTCCACACTCGGGGTCAGTTCCAGGCTCCGGACTCCAGGCTCCGGGGTGAGGGCTCCAGACTCAAGCCTCCAGGCTCAAGGCTCCACTCTCCAGGGTCCATGTTTCAAGCTCTTGGATCCAGGCTTAAGGCTCCATGCTTGGGGTCAGTTCCAGGCTCCAGGCTCAATGCATCAGTCTCCGGGCTCAAGGCTCCGAGCTCAGTGTCAGTTCCAGGTTCCGGGCTCCCCGTTCAAAGCTCCAGGCTCCGGGCTCCAGGCTCTGGGCCTGGGGTTAGTTCCAAGCTCCGGTCTCCAGGTTTTAGGCTCATCATTTCTGGCTCGGGGTCAGTTCAAGGCTAATGGCTCCATTTTCCAGGCTCGTTGCTACGTGTTCCAGGCTCCCAGCTCCAGGCTCAAAGCTCCAGGCTCTGGGCTCAAGATCAGTTCCATACTTCGGTCTACAGGACAAAGGTTTCGGGTTCAGGGAATATTCCATGCTCTTGCCTTCTTGCTCCAGGCTCCAGGCTCCAGGCTTTGGGCTCTGGGCTCTGGGCTGCGGCCTGCGGCCTACAGGTTTCGGGCTGCATACTCCATGCTCCAGGCTCCGGGCTGCAGGCTCCAGGCCCAAGACTAAAGGCTCTGGGCTCCAGGCTCCAGGCTCCAGGCTCCAGGCTCCAGGCTCCAGGCTCCAGGCTTGGGGTCAGTTTCAGGCTCCGGGCTCCATGTTTCAGGGTCATGGCTCAAGACTACAGGCTCCAGGCTCCAGGCTCCAGGCTCCATGCTCAAGGCTCCAGGCTCAAGGCTCCTCACTCCATGCTCCAGAATCCAGGCTCAGGGCTCCAGGCTCAAGGTTCAAGGCTCCAGGCTCCGCTCTCCAGGCTCCATGTTTCAAGCTCTGGGATCCAGGCTAAAGGCTCCATTCTTGGGTTCAGTTCTAGGCTCTAGGCTCAAGGATTTAGGCACCAGGCTCCAGGCTCCAGGCTCCAGGCTCCAGGCTCCAGGCTCCAGGCTCCAGGCTCGGGGTCAGTTCCATGCTCAAGGTTCCAGGTTCTTCTCTCCAGGCTTTGCTCTCCAGGCTCCGGGCTGTGGGCTCATGGCTCATGGCTCATGGCTACAGGCTCAAGGCTCCAGGCTATAGGCTCCATGGTCGGCGTCAGTTCCAGGCTCCGGGCTCAATGCTTCAGGCTCTGGGCTCAAGGCTCCGGGCTCAGTGTCAGTTCCAGGCTTTGTGCTTCCCTCTCAAGACTCCAGGCTCTGGGCTCCAGGCTACGGGCATAGAGTAAGTTCCAAGTTCCGGTCTCCCGGCTTTCAGCAGCAAGCTTCTGGCTCGGGGTAAGTTTCATGCTGGGGGTTCATCACCCAGGGCTCCAGGCTCCAGGCACGAGGTTTTTTCCAGCCTCCGGGCTCAAGGCTTTGGGCTCGGGGTCTTCTTCTTGGGTCTAGGCTCAAGGCTCCAGGTTCAAGTCTCCCGTTTCCAGGCTCAAAGCTCCAGGCTCTTGGCTCAAGATCAGTTCCATACTTCGGTCTCCAGGAACCAGGTTTCGGGTTCAGGGTGTGTTCCATGCTCTTGCCTTCGGGCTCCAGGCTCCAGGCTTCGGGCCCAAGGCTCCAGGCTTCTGGCTCGGGGTATATTCCATGCTCGGGGATCCACGCCCCTGGCTCCAGGCTCTGAGAACGGGGTCAGTTCCGCACTCCGGGCTCCTGAAACAGGGTTAAAGGCTGCACACTCGGGGTCAGTTCCAGGCTCCGGACTCCAGGCTCTGGGGTGAGGGCTCCAGACTCAAGCCTCCAGGCTCCAGGCTCCAGGCTCAAGATTAACAGCTCCACGCTCACGGCTCAATGCTCCGAGCTCCAGGCTCCAGGCTTGGGGTGAGTTCTAGTCTCCGGGCTGCAGGGTCCTGGCTAAAGGTTCCGTGCTTGGGGTCAGTTCCGGGCTCCGTGCTCCGGGCATAGGGTAATTTCATGGCTCCTGGCTCAAGACTCCAGGCTCCAGGCTCTGGACTTGGGGTCAGTACAAGGCTTTGGGCTCACGGCTCCAGGCTCACGGCTCCATGTTCCGGACCCCAGGCTCCAAACTCAAGGTTCTTATTTCGGGGTCAGTTCCAGGCTCCGCGCTCCACGCTCCATGTTCAGGGCTCCGGGCTCAGTGTCATTTCTTGGCTCCGGGCTCCAAGGTCCGGACTGAAGGTCAGTTCCAGGCTCTATGCTCCAGCCTCCAAGCTCACGGCTCCATGCTACGGGATCCAGGCTTGGGGTAAGTTCCAGGGTTTGGGCTTCAGGCTCAGGGATCAAGGCTTAATGTTCATGGTCAGTTCAAGACTCCGGGTTCTTTTCTCCGGGCTAGGTGTCTCTTCGAGTATCTTGGTTCTGGGCTCCAGTCTTCAAGGTCTTGGCTCTAGATTCCGCGCACAAGACTCCAGCTCCGGGCTCCAGTCTCCATTCTCAAGGATTTAGGCTCCAGGCTCCAGGGTCTTGGTCAGTTGCAGACTTCGTTATCCATGCTACCGGCTCAAGACTCTAGGCTCGAGATCAGTTCCAGGCTCCGGGCTTAAGGATCCAGGCTCCGCGATCAAGGCTCCTGGTTCCAGACTCCAGGCTCCAGGCTAAAGGCTCCAGGCTGCGGGCATGGAGTCAGTTCCAAGATCCGGTCTCCAGGCGCCAGGCTTCTTGCTTGGGGTAAGTTTCATGCTTGGGGTTCCACACCCAGGGCTCCAGGCTCCAGGCACGGGGTTTTTTCCAGGCACTGGGCTCCAGGCTTTGGGCTCGGGGTCTTCATCCAGGCTCAAGGCTCTTGGTTCAAGGCTCCCAGCTCCAGGCTCAAAGCTCCAGGTTCAAAGCTCCGGGCTCTGGCCTCAAGATCAGTTCCATACTCCGGTCTCCAGGACCCAGGTTTCGGGTTCGGGGTGTATTCCATGCTCGGGCTCCAGGCTCCAGGCTTCGGGCTCCAGGCTTCTGGCTCGGGGTAAGTTCCATGCTTGGGGATCCACGCCCCTGGCTCCAGGCTCTGAGAACGGGTTAATTTCCACACTCCAGGCTCCATAAACCAGGTTCAAGGCTCCACACTCGGGGTGAGTTCCAGGCTCCGGACTCCAGGCTCCTGGGTAAGGGCTCAAGACTCCAGGCTCTAGGCTCCAGGCTCCAGGCTCCAGGCTCCAGGCTCAAGGCTCAAGGCTCAAGGCTCCAGGCTCCGCTCTCCAGGCTCCATTTTTTAAGCTCTGGGATCCAAGCTAAAGGCTCCATGCTTAGGGTCAGTTTCAGGCTAAAGGCTCCAGGCTCTAGGCTCCAGGCTCAAGGATCCAGGCTCCAGGCTCATGGTTTTTCTCTCCAGGCTTCGCTCTCCAGGCTCCGGGCTGTGGGCTAATGGCTCAAGGCTACAGGCTCAAGGCTGCAGGGTCGGCGTCAGTTCCAGGCTCCGGGCTCCATGCTTCAGGCTCTGGGCTAAAAGCTCCGGGCTCAGTGTCAGTTCCAGGCTCCGTGCTTCCCCCTCAAGGCTCCAGGCTCCGGGCTCCAGGCTCTTTTCATGGGGTCAGTTCCAAGATCTGGTCTCCAGGTTTTTGGCTTCATTTCTCGGGCTCTAGGTCAGCTCCAGGCTAAAGGCTCCATTTTCCAGGATCGTTGCTACGCGTTCAAGGCTCAAGGTTCCCAGCACCAGGTTCCAGGCTGAAGGCTCCAAGCTCAAAGCTCAAGTGTAAGTTCCATGCTCAAACTCAGGCTCAAAGATCAAGGCTCGGGGTCAATTCCAGGCTGAAGTCACCGGGCTCTTGGCTGCGGGCTCCAGGCTCAAGGCGCCATGCTTCAAGCTCTTGGCTCCAGACTCATGGCTCCAGGCTCGGGGTCAGTTTCAGGCTCCGGGCTCCATCCTCCGAGGTCAGCGCTCCAGACTACAGACTCCAGACTCCAGAATCAAGGCTCCAACCTTAGAGCTCTTGGATCCAGGCTAAAGGCTCCATGCTCGAGGTCAGTTTCAGGCTCCAGGCTCCATGCTAATGGTTCCGGGCTCAAGGCTCCGGGCTTAGTATCAGTTCCAGTTTCCGGGCTCCCCGCTCAAGGCTCAAGGCTCCTGGCTCCAGGCTCTTGGCATGTGGTCAGTTCCAAGTTCCGGTCTCCAGGTTTTAGGCTCCACATTTCAGGCTCGGGGTCAGTTCAAGGCTAATGGCTCATTATTCCAGGCTCGTTGCAACGCTTTCCAGGCTCCAGGCTCCCTTCACCAGGCTCAAGGTTGAAGGCTAAAAGCTCATGGCTCAAGGCTCTGGGTGAGTTCTGTCTCCGGGCTCAAGACTCCAAGCTCAAGGCTTGGGGTCAGTTCCACGCTCTAGGCTACAGGCTCCATGCTCAAGGCTGTATGGCTCAGGCTTTTGGCTCCAGGCTCCAGAAAAAAGGCTCCAAGCTCCAGGCTCATGGCTCCAGGCTCCAGGCTCCAGGCTCCAGGCTTGGGGTCAGTTCATGGCTCAAGGCTCCAGGCTCTTCTCTCCAGAATTCGCTCTTCAGGCTCCGGGCTGCGGGCTCATGGCTCCAGGCTCCAGGCTAAATGGCGCAAGGCTCCAGGGTCTTTTTTAGTTGAAGGCTCCGTGCTCCAGGCTACTGGCTCCAGACTCCAGGCTCGGAATATGTTTAAGGCTCCAGGCTAAAGGATCAAGGCTCCGCACTCCTGGTTTTGGGTCACTTCAATGTTCCGGGCTCCAGACTCAAGCCTCTAGGCTCGGGGTCAGTTTCAGGCACCGTACTCCAGGCTCCAGGCTCCAAGCTCCAGGCTCAAGAATCCAGGCTCCGTGGCTCAAACACCAGGTCATGACTCCAGGTTCCTTGCTGAGGAAAATTTCCAGGCTGTGGGCTCTTTGCTCCAGGCTCAGTGTCATTTCTAGGCTTTGGGCTCCATGTTCCGTGCTCCAGGCTCCAGGCTCCAAGCTCCAGGCTCCAAGCTCCAGGCTCCAGGCGCCATGCTCCGGGCTTGGGGTCAGTTAAGGGCTCCAGGCTCCAGGCTCCAGGCGCCATTTTCAAGGCTCCGGGCTCCAGGCTCCCGACTCCAGGCTCCAGGTTCTGCGCTCCATTTTCCGATTTCAAGAATCCGAGCAAGGGTTAAGTTCCATGCTCCGGGCTCAGGGCTAAAGCCTCCAGTCTCCATGCTTCAGATTCCGGGCTCCCTTCTAAAAGGCTCATGGCTCCGCGCTCAAGGCTCCAGGCTCCAAGCTTTTGGCTTGGGGTCTTCTTCCAGGGTCTAGGCTCAAGGCTGAAGGTTCAAGGCTCCCAGCTCTAGGCTCATAGCTCCAGGCTCAAAGCTCCAGGCTCTGGGCTCAAGATCAGTTCCATACTTCAGTCTCCAGGAACCAGGTTTCGGGGTGTATTCCATGCTCTGGCCTTCGGGCTCCAGGCTCCAGGCTCCAGGCTTCGGGCTCGGGGAAAATTCCATGCTCAGGGATCCACGCCCCTGGCTCCAGGCTCTGAGAACGGGGTCATTTCCACACTCCGGGCTCCAGAAACCAGGTTCAAAGCTCAACACTCGGGGTCAGTTCCAGTCTCGGGACTCCAGGCTCTGGGGTGATGGCTCTAGACTCCAGACTCAAGGCTCCACGCTCAAGTCTCAAGGCTCAAGGCTCCAGGCTCCAGGCGCCGCTCTCCAGGCTCAAGGCTCCAGTTTCCGCTCTCCAGGCTCAATTTTTTAAGCTCTGGGATCCAAGCTAAAGGCTCCATGCTTAGGGTCAGTTTCAGGCTAAAGGCTCCAGGCTCTAGGCTCCAGGCTCCAGGCTCCAGGCTCCAGGCTCTAGGCTCGGGGTCAGTACCAGGCTCAAGGCTCCAGGTTCTACTCTCCAGGCTTCGCTCTCCAGGCTCCGTGCGTCCCCCCTCGAGGATCCAGGCTCCGGGCTCCAGGCTCAAGGCTCAAGACTCCACGCTCAAGGCTCCAGGCCCCAGGGACTTGGTCAGTTGCAGACTCCGTTATCCAGGCTACCGGCTCAAGACTCTAGGCTTGGGATCAGTTCCAGGATCCTGGCTAAAGGATCCAGGTTCCGCACTCCAGGCTCCATGTTCCAGGCACAGGGCTCCGGGCTTGGTGTCAGTTCCATGCTCCGGGCACCAAGCTCCAGCCTCTAGACTCGGGGTCAGTTTCAGGCACTGCGCATCGGTCTCCAGGCTCAAGGCTCCATGACCCAAACTCATGGTCAAGGCTCCAGGTTCCTTGCTGAGGGTCACTTCCAGGCTCCAGGCTCCAGGCTCCTTTCCTAAGGGATCGAGGGTTTGGATTTGGAGTATGTTCGTAGCTCCGGGCTCCAGGTTTTAGGCTCCATATTTCTGGCTCAGTTCCAGGCTACAGGCTCTATGCTCCAGGCTCGTGACTACGCGTTCCAGGGTCCAGGCACCTTGCTCCAGGCTCAAGGCTCCGGGCTCGGGATCAGTTCCATGCTCCGGGCTCAAGACTCCAAGCTCAAGGCTCTGAGGCAGTTCATGGCTCCAGTCACCAGGCTCTAGAATCCATTCTCAAGGCTCCATGGTTCAAGCTCCAGGCTCCAGTCTCAAGGATCCAGGCTCCAGGGTTGGGGTCATTTCCATACTCCGGGCTCCAATCTCTATGCTCAAAGCTCTTGGTTGGGGGTCAGGTCCAAGCTCTCTGCACCTGGCTTCATGCCCCAGATTCAAGACTCCATGCTCCATGCTCTGGGCTCTAGGCTCCATGCTCAAAGCTCCGGGCTCCATGCTCCATGCTCCAAGCTCTGGGCTCCTTTCTCCGGTCACCAGGCTTAAGGCTTCAGCCTTCAGGCTTATGGCTCAGGGCTCAGGGTTAATTCGAGGCTCCGGGCTCCAGGTTTCAGTTTCAGGGTCAGTTTCAGGCTTCGTACTCCATGCTCCGTGCTCAAGGCTCTGGGTCCGTTCCAGGTTCTGGGTTCCAGCCTCCTACGTCTAGGCTCCGCATTCAATGTTCCGGGCTCCAGGCTCAAGGCACGGGGTCATTTCCAGGCTCCGGTCTCCAAGTTCCGGACGTGTGGTCAGTTCCAAGCTCCGGGCTCCAGGCTCAGTGCTCCAGGCTCCAAGCTTCAAGTTCCAGGCTTAAGCTTCATGCTCCAGGCTCCAGGCTCGGCGCTCAAGGCTCCGTACTCTTGGCTCTTGGCTCTTGGCTCTTGGCTCCAGGCTCCGGGCATGGGGTAGGTTCAAAGTTCTGGGAGCCAGGCTTCAGGCTCCAGGCTTCGGGTTTGGGGTAAGTTGCAGGGTCCGGGTTTCCATTCCTTGGGCTCAAGACTCCGGGCACAAGTCATAGTCGGCACTATTTCCAGTCTCCGGGCTCAAGACTTTGGGCCTTGGGTCTTCTTCCAAGCTCCAGGCTCCATGCTCCCGTTTCAAATCTTCCGGCTCAAAGCTCATGGCTCCGGGTTTGGGATCAGTTCCAGACTCCGGGTTCCATGCCCCAGGTTCCGAAGTCGGGGTCAGTTCCAATTTCGAAGCTTCGGGCTCAAGGCTCCACAATCAAGGATCCAGGCTCTGGGCAAAGGGTAAGCTCCAGGCACCGGGCTCCAGGCTCCATTCTCGGGTTAGGTTCCAGTCTCGAGGTTCCTTGCTCTAGGCTCCGGGCTCTGGGCTTTTGGCTTGGTGTCTTCTTCCAGGCTCTAGGCTCCAGGCTCGTGACTCCAGGCTCCAGGCTCAAGGCTCAAGGCTCCAGGCTCCAGGCTCCTGGCTCCTGGCTCCAGGCTCCAGGCTCGTGATCAGTTCTAGGCTCCGGGCTCTAGGCTCTAGGGTCCGGGTTCGGCGTCAGTTCCAGGGTCCGGGCTCCAGGTTCCAGCTTCCAGACTCCAAGCTCATCAATCCAGTATCCGGGCTCCGGATTTAGGGTCAGTTCCATGCTCCAGTCTCCAGGCTCCAGTCTCCGGTTAAGTTCAAGGCTCCAGGCTCCAAGTTCCAGACTCCAGGCTCCAGGCTCAAGTCTCCAGGCTCAAGGCTCAAAGCTACGGGCATGGAGCCAGTTCCAAGATCCGGTCTCCAGGCGCCAGGCTTCTGGCTAGGGGTAAATTTCAAGCTTGGGGTTCCACACCCAGGGCTCCAGGCACGGGGTTTTTTCCAGGCTCTGGGCTCCAGGCTTTTGGCTCGGGGTCTTCATCCAGGCTCAAGGCTCCAGGTTCAAGGCTCCCAGCTCAAGGCTCAAAGCTCCAGGCTAAAAGCTCCAGGCTCTGGGCTCAAGATCAGTTCCATACTCCGGTCTCCGGGACCCAGGTTTCGGGTTCGGGGTGTATTCCATGCTCTGGCCATCGGACTCCAGGCTCCAGGCTTCTGGCTATGGGTAAGTTACATGCTTGGGGATCCACGCCCCTGGCACCAGGCTCTGAGAACGGGGTCATTTTCACACACCGGGCTACAGAAACCAGGTTCAAGGCTCCACACTATGGGTGAGTTCCAGGCTCCGGACTCCAGGCTCCTGGGTCAGGGCTCATGACTCCTGACTCCATGCTTCAGGCTCCAGGCTTAAGGCACCAGGCTCCAGACTCCAGACTCCAGGCTCCACTCTCCAGGCTCCAGGCTCAAGGCTCAAGGCTCCAGGCTCCAGGCTCCAGGCTCCAGGCTCCAGGGTCTTGGTCAGTTGCAGACTCCGTTATCCAGGCTACCGGCTCAAGACTCTAGGCTCAGGATCAGTTCCAGACTCCTGGCTAAAGGATCCAGGTTCCGCACTCCAGGCTCCTGGTTCCAGGCACAGGGCTCCGGGCTTGGTGTCAGTTCCATGCTCTGGGCACCAAGCTCCAGCCTCTAGACTCGGGGTCAGTTTCAGGCACTGCGCATCGGGCTCCATGCTCCATGCTCTATGACCCAAACTCAAAGTCAAGGCTCCAAGGTTCCTTGCTGAGGGTCATTCCCAGGATCCAGGCTCCTTTCCTAAGGGATCAAGGGTTTGGATTTGGAGTATGTTCGTAGCTCCGGGCTCCAGGTTTTAGGCTCCATATTTCTGGCTCAGTTCCAGGCTACAGGCTCTATGCTCCAAGCTTGTGACTACGCATTCAAGGATCTAGGCACCTTGCTCCAGGCTCAAGGCTCCGGGCTCGGGGTCAGTTCATGGCTCCAGTCACCAGGCTCTAGATTCCATTCTCAAGACTCCATGCTTCAAGCTCTTGGCTCCAGGTTATAGGCTCAAGGACCAGTGTCAGTTCCAGGCCTCGGGCTCCATACTTCAGGCTCCGGGCTCAAGGCTCCGGGCTCGGTTTAAGTTCCAGGCTCTTTGCTCCCCCCCTCACGGCTCTAGGGTCCGGGCTCCAGGCTCTTGGAATGGGGTCAGTTCCAAGTTCCGGTAACCAGGTATTTGGCTCCACTTCTCGGGCTTCGGGTCAGTTCCAGGCTACAGGCTCAAGAGTCAAGGTTCGTTTCTACGTGTTCCAGACTCAAGGCTCCCAGTACAAGGCTCAAAGCTTAAGGCTCAGAGCTCAAGACTCCAGGCTCGGGGTGAGTTCCATGCTCCGGGGTCAGGGCTCCAGACTCCAATCTCCAGGCTCCAGGCTCTCGGCTCTAGGCTCCAGGCTCTAGGCTCCAGGCTCAAGGCTCTAGGCTCCAGGCTCAAGGCTCCAGGCTACAGGCTCAAGGCTCCTGGCTCAGGGCTCCAGGCTCCAAACTCCAGGCTCCAGGCAAAACACTCCAGGCTCCAGGCTCCGGGCTGCGGGCTCCAGGTTCAAGACTAAATGCTCCGGGCTCCAGGCTCATGCTCGGGGTCAGTTCCAGGCTCCGAGCTTGATTTTTCAGGGTCATGGCTCAACACTCCAGGCTCCAGGCTCCAAGCTTCAATCTCAAGGCTCCAGGCTTTAGGCTCCAGGCTTCAGGCTTCAGGCTCCGGGCTTCGGCATGCGGGCTACGGGCTGCGGGATGCGTGCTGCATGCTTCAGGCTCCAGGCTCCGGATTGCGGGTTCCAGGCTCAAGACTAAAGGCTCCGGGCTCCAGGCTCCAGGCATTGGGGTCAGTTCCAAGTTCAAGTCTCCCGGCTTCAGGCGCTAGACTTCTTGCTCGGGGTAAGTTCCATGCTCCGGGCTCAATGCTCCAAGCTCAAGGCTCCTGGTCAGTTCAAGGCTCAAGGAACCGGGCTCAAGGCTCCAAGCTCCATGCTCCAGGCACGGGGTCAATTCCAGTCTACAGGCTCCAGGGTGTGGCTTAAGGTTCCGTGCTCAGGGTAAGTTCCAGGCTGCTGATTCCAAGCACGGACTCTAGGCTCCACTCTCCTTGCTCCACGCTCCAGGCTTAAGGCTTCAGGCACGGGGTCAATTCCAGGCTCCAGACTCCAGGCTAAAATCTCCATGCTCACGGCTCTAGGCTCACGGCTCCATACTCAGGGCTCCAGGCTCGGGGTCAGTTCCAGGCTCTTTTCTCGTGGCCAGATCCAAGCTCATGGCTCGTTGCTCTACGCACGGGGCAAGTTTGAGGATCTGGGCTCCGAGCTCCAGTCCATAAGGCCGTGGTTCTCAGTTCCGCTCTCCAGGCTCCGCCCTAAGACTCAAGGCTCAAGGTTATTTGTAAGTTGCTGGCTCCCTTCTCCAGGTTATCGGCTCCAGACTCCAGGTTCAGGTTCAGTTCCAGGCATGGGGCTCCGGGCTCCGGGCTCCGGGCTCCGGGCTCCGGGCTCCGGGCTCCGGGCTCCGGGCTCCGGGCTCCATGTTTGGGATCATTTCCAGGGTTAAGGGCTCCAGGCTCCGGTCTCGTATTTAGTTCCAAGCTCAAGGTTCGGGTCTTCTCGCGACCGGCGAAAGGCAAAAGGAAAACCACAATAGCCAGACCTCTCGGTTTTCCTTATTTTCTGAGTAGAAGAGGCAAAAAGGTTATTTTTCAATGTTTCAGACGAGGAGAAAATTTTTTTTTCCACTTTTAAAAAAGAATGTTTTTGTATCAGGGAAAATTTTATGAACTGATAAGACTCGCAGAAAATGGCAATAAAACACTTATTTCTGACTTGGTTTTTGCGTTTTTCTACTTTTCTGAGTAGAAGTGTAAAAAATGTCATTTTTGAGCGTTTCAGACGATAAGAAGGTGTTTTAGTCACTCTGAGAAAAGGATGATTTTTTTTTTCTCAAACAGAACTTTGTGATCTGATAAGACTTTGACAAAAAATGCCATAAAACACTTATATCTGATTTGTTTTTGGTGTTTTCATGCTTTACTGTGTAGAAGAGGCAAAAATGTCATTATTGAGCGTTTCAGACAATAAGGAGCTGTTTTTGTCACTATGAGACAAGGATGCTTTTTTTTCTCAAGCAAATCGTCATGATTTTAGAATACCTTTACAAAAAAGCCAGAAAACACTTATTTCTAACTTGTTTTTAGTGTTTTCATGCTTTTCTGTGTAGAACAGGAAAACATGTCATTTTTGAGCGTTTCAGACGAAAAGAAGCTGTTTTGGTCACTTTGAGACAAGGATGTGTTTTTCTGAAGCAAAACGTTAGGAACTGATAAGGCTTTACAAAAACGCAATAAAACAATTATTTCTGACTTGTTTTTAGTGTTTTCATACTTTTCTGAGTAGAAAAGACAAAAATGTCATTTTTGAGCGTTTCAGACGAAAAGAAGCTGTTTTGGTCACTTTGAGACAAGGATGTTTTTTTCTTAAGCAAAACGTTAGGAACTGATAAGACTTTGACAAAAATGCCATAAAACACTTATTTCTGACTTGTTTTTAGTGTTTTCATACTTTTCTGAGTAGAAGAGGAAAAAATGTCATTTTTGAGCGTTTCAGACGAAAAGAAGCTGTTTTGGTCACGTTGAGAAAAATTTGTTTGTTTTTTTCAAGCAGAACTTCATGATTTCAGAATAGTTTTACAAAAAAGCCATAAAACACGAATTTCTAACTTGTTTTTAGTGTTTTCATGCTTTTCTGAGTAGAAGAGGAAACAATGTCATTTTTGAGCGTTTCAGACGAAAAGAAGCTGTTTTGGTCACTTTGAGACAAGGATGTTTTTTTCTGAAGCAAAACGTTAGTAACTGATAAGGCTTTACAAAAACGCCATAAAACAATTACAAATGACTTGTTTTTATTGTTTTCATACTTTTCTGAGTAGAAAAGGCAAAAATGTCATTTTTGAGCGTTTCAGACGAAAAGAAGCTGTTTTGGTCACTTTGAGACAAAGATGTTTATTTTCAAGCAGAACTTCATGACTTGAGAATACTTTTACAAAAAAGCCATAAAACACTTATTTCTCACTTGTATTTTTTGTTTTCATTCTTTTCTGAGAAGAAGAGGAAAAATGTCATTTTTGAGCATTTCATGGAAGCAGAAGCTGATTTGGTCACTTTTGAGACAAGGTGTTTTTTTCTCAAGCAGCACGTAAAGCTTCACACTTTGTTCTGGCATTTCTCAAACCGCCCCGTGGAGATGGAAATCTGCCTCACATTACAGCCACACTCTAGCGGAAGAACTCTGTCCATGGTCCTGATTCTTTTTCTTTCTTTCTCTCTTGCTCTCTCTCCCTCTTTCCTCCAACCCCCTTCAACCTGCACACTGGCGTGGATGGACAAGGAAGAGCACTGGGAAATGTCGCACTGACCCTCTTCAGGTTTAGACCGGGACGGCTGGTAAACGGTGTGGACTCTTTCTTTTTTCCAGCCCGTGTGGACTTGTTATTTTTCCAGAGACAGAAAACCGGTTAGCCTAACCCGTTTTTTAAGCTCCAGTTCTTTTCTCATCTGGAGCTGGATAACGATAAAACATGAACCGTATGTTGAACTTTGTTATTTTTGTGTTCCAGAGAAAACCCCTGTAAGCCTAACACCTTTTTTTTTTTTTTTTAACCTCCGGGGCTTCTCCTCAACTTTAGCCCGAAACCTAACCTTTTTCCAGGTCTGAATCTTTCCCCTCTCTCCCCCTCTCTTCTCTCCGGCCCCCTGAAAGCTGCTCACTTAGTTGCACCTTAAAGCTGCACATTGGCATGCCCTGAGGAGGAGGAACGCCGGGAAACGTCGCGCTGACCCGTGTCAGGATTAGGCCGGGACGGCCGGCGGACCGTGTAGACTCTGTCTTTTTTCCAGGCCTGTGTGGGACTTTGCTATTTTTCCAGACCTGTGTGGGAATCTGTTGTGTTTTTACAAAGACAGAACGCCGGTTAGCTGATTCCCTTTTTCACCTCCGGTGCTTTTCTCATCTGGAGCTGGATAATGGTAAAACTCGAACCGTATGTGGTACTTTTTTTTTTTTTTTTTCCCAGACAGAACCCCTGTAAGCCTTACCACTTTTTGACCTCTGGTGCTTCTCTCACGTGGAGCTTGATAACGGTAAAACTCAAACCGTCTGTGGCCATTTTTCAGAACTCTGCTCCTCCTTTCCCTGGTCTTACTCTTTTTTTCTTTCTTTCTCCCACTCTTTCCTCCAGCCACCTTAAAGCTGTACACTGAGTTAAGGCATTTTTCAAACCGTCCCGTGGAGACTGAATGCTGCCCCACATTGCAGCCACACAGTGGGGGTTTAACTCTGGCCCTCCTTTCCTGTCTTCGGTGTGACTCGGGCTTCTACAAACTGATTGCACTTGCTGTATTTATTGTATTTTAAATGTATTGTAATGGTATTTTATAGTGTTTTAATGGTATTTGAATTGTATTTTCTTTTAAATTTTTTTTTTATGCTTTGCACTGTAAAGAACTTTTTGACTGTTTCTGTGAAACGTGCTCTTTCAATAAAATTTATTGACTATTTTTCCCACTTACTGTCTTACTCGTCCCCCCCCCCCCTCCCCCTTTCTTCATCAGCCACCTTAAAGCTTCAAACTTTGACTGAAAATAAAATCCTCTGGCCCGGTTAAGGTTAGGGCTGAGGCCAGGGCCAGGGTTGGGGCTCCAGGCTCGAGCTAAGTTCCAGGGTTCGGGTTAGGGCTGTGGCCTGGGTGAGGGTAAGGGTTCCGAGCTCGGGGTCAATTTCAGGCTCCAGGCTCCGGGCTCTGGGCTCCGGGCTCCGGGCTCCGGGCTCCGGCTACAGGCTAAAGGCTCCGCGCTCAAGAATCCTGGCTTTTTGTCTTTTCCAGGCTACGAGCTCCAGGCTAAAGGCTCAAGACTCTAGGATTGGGGTCAGTTCAAGGCACTGGACTTTAGACTCCAGGCTCCAGGCTCCAGGCTTCAGGCTCCAGGTTCCAAGCTCGAAGCTCCCGGCTCAAGGCTCAACAATCCAGGCTCTGGGCTAAGGGTAAGCTCCAGGCTCCGGGCTCCAGGATCAAGGCTCCAGGCTCAAGGCTCCAGGCTCCAGGCTCAAGGCTCCAGGCTCCAAGCTCCAGGCTCGGGTTCAGTTCCAGTCTCAAGTTCCTGGCTCCAGGCTCCGGGCTCCGGGCTCCGGGCTCCAGGCTTTGGGCTTGGTGTCTTCTTCCAGGCTCTAGGCTCAATGCTCAAGACTCCAGGCTCCAGGCTCCAGGTTCGTGATAAGTTCGAGGCTCCGGGCTCTTGGCTCTTTTTTCCGGGTTCGGCGTCAGTTCCAGGGTCCGGGCTATAGGTTCCAGTCTCCAGGCTCATCGATCCAGTATACGGGCTGCGGATTCAGGGTCTTTTCCATTCTGCAGTCTTCGGGCTCAAGTCTCCTATTCAGTTCAAGGTTCCAGGCTCCAAGTTCCAGACTCCAGGCTCCAGGTTTCAAGTCTCCAGGCTCATTGCTCCAGGCTACGGACATGGAGAAAGTTCCAAGTTCCGGTCTCCAGGCGCCAGGCTTCTTGCTCAGGGTAAGTTTCATGCTTGGGGTTCATCACCCAGGGCTTTCGGCACCAGGCATGGGGTTTTTTCCAGGCTCCAGGCTTTGGGCTCGGGGTCATCTTCCAGGGTCAAGGCTCAAGGCTCAAGGTTCAAGGCTCCCAGCTCCAGGCTCAGAACTCCAGGCTAAAAGCTCAAAGCTCAAGGCTCTTGGCTCAAGATCACTTCCCTACTCCGGTCTCAAGGACGCAGGTTTCTGGTTCGGGGTGTATTCCATGCTCTAGCCTTCGGGCTCAAGGCTCCATGCTTCGGGCTCGGTGCAAGTTCCATGCTCGGGGATCCACGCCCATTTCTCCAGGCTCTGAGAACTGGGTCATTTCCACACTCCGGGCTCCAGAAACCAGGTTCAAGGCTCGACACTCAGGGTGAGTTCCAGGCTCCGGACTCCAGGCTCAAGGCTCCGCTCTCCAGGCTCCATGTTTCAAGCTCTGGGATCAAGGCTTAAGGCTCCATGTTTGGGGTCAGTTCCAGGCTCCATGCTTCAGGCGCCGGGCTCAGTGTCAGTTCCAGGCTGCGGAATCCCCGCTCAAGCCTCCAGGCTCTTGGCATGGGGTCAGTTCAAAGTTCCGGTCTCCAGGTTTTAGGCTCCACATTTTGGGCTCGGGGTTAGTTCAAGGCTAATGGCTCCATTTTAAAAGCTCGTTGCTATGCGTTCCAGGCTCCAGGCACCCGGCACAAGGTTTTTTCTAGGCTCTGGGCTTCTGGCTTTTTGCTTGGGGTCTTCTTCCAGGCTCTAGGCTTCATGCTCATGGCTTCAGGCTCCAAGCTCAAAGCTCCACGCTCAAGGCTCCAGGCTCCAGGCTCCAGGTTCAAAGCTCCAGGCTAAAAGCTCCAGGCTCTATGCTCGGGATCAGTTAAAGGCTCCGGGCACAACGACCCAGGCTTTTGGTTCAGGGTGTATTCCATGCTCTGGCCTGTGGGCTCCAGACTCCAGGCTCCGGGAATTTGGTCAGGTCAAAGTTCCGGTCTCCAGGCTTAAGGCTCCAGGCTTCGGGCTCAGGCTAAGTTCCATGCTCGGGGTTCCACGCCCTGGGCTCCAGGCTCTGGGAAAAGGGTCATTTCCACGCTCCGGGCTCCAGAATCCAGGCTCCGGACTTGGATACAGTTCCAGGCTCCAGGCTCAAGGCTCCAAGCTCCAGGCTCAAGCCTCCAGGCTCCAGGCTCAAGGCTCACAGCTCCACGCTCACGGCTCAATGCTCCGGGGCTCAATGCTCAGGGGTCCATGCTCAGGGTGAGTTCAAGTCTCCTGGCTGAGGGGTCCTGGCTTAAGGTTCCGTGCTCGGGGTAAGTTCCAGTCTCCGGGCTCCGGGCTCCAGGCACAGGCTCATTTCCAGGCTCCTGGCTCAAGACTCCAGGCTCCAGGCTCTGGACTTGGGGTCAGTACAAGGCTTTGGGCTCACAGCTCCAGGCTCACGGCTCCATGCTCCGGACCCCAGGCTCCAAGCTCAAGGTTCTTGTTCGGGGTCAGTTCAAGGCTCCGCGCTCCACGCTCCATGTTCATGGCTCCGGGCTCAGGGTCATTTCTTGGCTCCGGGCTCCAAGGTCCGGACTGAAGGTAAGTTCCAGGCTCTATGCTCCAGGCTCCAAGCTCACAGCTCCATGCTATGGGATCCAGGCTTGGGGTAAGTTCCCGGGTTCGGGCTCCAGGCTCAGGGATCAAGGCTTAATGTTCATGGTCAGTTCAAGACCATGAACTGAGGTTCTTTTCTCCGGGCTAGGGGTCACTTCGAGTATCTTGGTTCCGGGCTCCAGTTTTTAAGGTCTTGGCTCTAGATTCCGCGCACAAGGCTCCTGCCCCGGGCTCCAGGCTCCAGTCTCAAGGCTTCAGGCTCAAGACTCCAGGCTCCAGGGTCTTGGTCAGTTGCAGACTCCGTTATCCAGGCTACCGGCTCAAGATTCTAGGCCCGAGATCAGTTCCAGGCTCCGGGCTAAAGGATCCAGGCTCCGCGATCCAGGCTCCTGGTTCCAGACTCCAGGCTCCAGGCTCAAGTCTCCAGGCTAAAGGCTCCAGGCTACGGGCATGGAGTCAGTTCCAAGATCCGGTCTCCAGGCGCCAGGTATCTGGCTTGAGCAAAGTTTCATGCTTGGGGTTCCACACCCAGGGCTCCAGGCAACAGACACAGGGTTTTTTCGAGGCTCTGGGCTCAAGGCATTGGGCTCGGGGTCTTCATCATGGCTCAAGGCTCTTGGTTCAAGGCTCCCAGCTCCAGGCTAAAACCTCCAGGCTCTGGGATCAAGATCAGTTCCATACTCCAGTCTCCAGGACCCAGGTTTCGGGTTTGGGGTGTATTCCATGCTCTGGCCTTCGGGCTCCAGGCTCCTGGCTCGGATTAAGTTCCATGCTTGGGGATCCACGCCCCTGGCTCCAGGCTCTGAGAACGGGGTACTTTCCACACTCCGGGCTCCAAAAACCAGGTTCAAGGCTCAACTCTCGGGGTGAGTTCCAGGCTCCGGACTCCAGGCTCCTGGGTCAGGGCTCCAGACTCCAGACTCCAGGCTCCAAGCTCCAGGCTCCATGTTACAAGCTCTGGGATCCAGGCTAAAGGCTCCATGCTTGGGGTCAGTTCAAGGCTCTAGGCTCAAGGCTCCACGCTCTAGGCTCGGGGTCAGTTCCAGGCTCAAGGCTCCAGGTTCTTCTCTCCAGGCTTCGCTCTCCAGGCTCCGGGCTGTGGGCTCATGGCTCACGGCTAAAGGCTCAAGGCTCCAGGCTTTAGGCTCCAGGGTCGGCGTCAGTTCCAGGCTCCGGGCTCCATGCTTCAGGCTCTGGGCTCAAGGCTCCGGGCTCAGTGTCAGTTCCAGGCTCCGTGCTTCCCCCTCAAGGCTCCAGGCTCCGGGCTCTTTTCATGGGGTCAGTTCCAAGATCTGGTCTCCAGGTTTTAGGCTCCATTTCTCGGGCTCTAGGTCAGATCCAGGCTACAGGCTACATAGTCCAGGTTCGTTGCTACGCGTTCCAAGCTCAAGGCTCCTAGCACCAGGTTCCAGGCTGAAGGCTCCAAGCTCAAGGATCCAGGTTAAGGGTAAGTTCCATGCTCCAGGGTAAAGGCTCAAAGATCAAGGATCGGGGTCAATTCCAGGCTGAAGTCACCGGGCTCTTGGCTGCGGGCTCCAGTCTCAAGGCGCCATGCTTCAAGCTCTTGGCTCAAGGCTCCGGGCTTGGGGTCGGTTTCAGGGTCCGGGCTCCATGCTCCGGGGTCAGGGCTCCAGACTCAAGACTTCAGACTCCAGGCTCCATGCTCAGAGCTCTTGGATCCAGGCTAAAGGCTCCATGGTTGGGGTCAGTTTCAGGCTCCAGGCTCCATGCTTCAGGTTCCGGGCTCAAGGCTCCGGGCTCAGCGTCAGTTCCAGTTTCCGGGCTCCCCGCTCAAGGCTCCGGGCTCCAGGCTCTTTGCATTTGGTCAGTTCCAAGTTCCGGTCTCCAGGTTTTAGGCTCCACATTTCGGGCTCGGGGTCAGTTCAAGGCTGATGGCTCCATATTCCAGGCTCGTTGCAACGCTTTCCAGGCTCCAGGCTCCCTTCACCGTGCTCAAGGCTTAAGGCTCAAAGCTCATGGCTCAAGGCTCTGGGTAAGTTCTGTCTCCGGGCTCAAGGCTCATAGCTCAAGGCTTGGGGTCAGTTCCACGCTATAGGCTCCAGGCTCCATGCTCAAGGCTTCATGGTTCAGGCTCTTGGCTCCAGGCTCCAGGCACAAGGCTCCAGGCTCCTTTCCCAAGGGATCAAGGGTTTGGATTTGGAGTATGTTCGTAGCTTCGTGCTCCAGGTTTTAGACTCCATAATACGGGCTCAGTTCTAGGCTACAGGCTCTATTTTCCAGGCTCGTTGCAACGCTTTCCAGGCTCCAGGCTCCCTTCACAGTGCTCAAGGCTTAAGGCTCAAAGCTCATGGCTCAAGGCTCTGGGTAAGTTCTGTCTCCGGGCTAAAGGCTCATAGCTCAAGGCTTGGGGTCAGTTCCACGCTATAGGCTCCAGGCTCCATGCTCAAGGCTTCATGGTTCAGGCTCTTGGCTCCAGTCTCCAGGCTCCAGGCTCCAGGCTCCAGGCTCCAGGCTCCTTTCCCAAGGGATCAAAGGTTTGGATTTGGAGTATGTTCATAGCTCCGGGCTCCAGGTTTTAGACTCCATAATACGGACTATGTTCTAGGCTACAGGCTCTATTTTCTAGGCTCGTGACTACGCGTTCCAGGCTCCAGGCACCTTGCTCCAGGCTCAAGGTTCAGGGCTCGGGGTAAGTTCCATGCTCCGGGCTCAAGACTCCAGCCTCAAGGCTCAGAGTCAGTTCATGGCTCCAGTCACCAGGCTCTAGACTCCATGCTCAACGCTCCATGCTTCAAGCTCTTGGCTCCAGGCTATACACTCAAGGACCAGTGTCAGTTCCAGGCCTCGGGCTCCACACTTCAGGCTCCGGGCTCAAGACTCCGGGTTCAAGGCTCTTGGCATGGGGTCCTTTCCAAGTTCCGGTCTCCAGGTTTTTGGCTCCACTTTTCGGGCTTGGGGTCAGTTCCAGGCTACAGGCTCAATAGTCCAGGTTCGTTTCTATGCGTTCCAGGTTCAAGGCTCCCAGTAGAAGGCTCAAAGCTTAAGGCTCAGAGCTCAAAGCTCCAGGCTCAGGGTGAGTTCCATGCTCCGGGCTTAAGGCACCAAGCTCAAGGCTCTGGGTCAGTTCCAGGCTCAAGTCACAAGGCTCCGGGCTCCGGGCTCCGGGCTTCAGGCTGCGCGCTCAAGAATCCTAGCTTTTTGTCTTTTCCATGCTATGAGCTCCAGGCTAAAGGCTCCAGATTCCAGGATTGGGGTCAGTTCAAGGCTTCGGGCTGAAGGCTCCAGGCTCTAGGCTCCAGGCTCCAGGTTCCAGGCTCCAGGCTCCAGGCTCCAGGCTCCAGGGTTGGAGTCATTTCCATGCTCCGGGCTCCGGGCTCCGGGTTCCAGGCTCTGGGCTCTGGGCTTTGGGCTCCGGGCTCCGGACTCCGGGCTCACGGCTCCGGGCTAAAGGCTCTGCGCTCAAGAATCCTGGCTTTTTGTCTTTTCCAGGCTACTAACTCCAGGCTAAAGGTTCCAGACTCCAGGATTGGGGTTATTTCAAGGCTCCGGGCTGAAGGCTCCAGGCTCCAGGCTCCAGGTTCCAAGCTCGAAACTCCCGGCTCAAGGCTCCACAATCCAGGCTCTTGGCTAAGGGTAAGCTCCATGCTCCGGGCTCCAGGCTCCAGAATCCAGGCTCCAGGCTGCAGGCTCCAGGCTCCAGGCTCCAGGCTCCAGGCTCAAAGCTCCAGGCTCCAGGCTCGGGTTCAGTTCCAGTCTCAAGGTTCCTTGCTCCAGGCTCCGGGCTCCGGGCTCAGGCTCCGGGCTCCATGCTTTGGGCTTGGTGTCAACTTCCAGGCTCTAGGCTCCATTCTCCAGACTCCAGGCTCAAGGCTCCAGGCTCCAGGCTCCAGGCTCCAGGCTCCAGGCTCGTGATAAGTTCAAGGCTCCCGGCTCTTGGCTCTTTGGTCCGGGTTCGGCGTCAGTTCCAGGGTCCGGGCTATAGGTTCCAGGTTCCAGGTTCCAGGCTCCAGGCTCATCGATCCAGTATATGGGCTCCAGATTCAGGGTAAGTTCCATGCTCCAGTCTCAAGTCTCCAGGCTCAAGTCTCCGGTTCAGTTCAAGGCTCCAGGCTCCAGACTCCTATTCCAGACTCCAGGCTCCAGGCTCAAGTCTCCAGGCTCAAGGCTCAGGGCTACGGTTAGGGAGTCAGTTCCAAGTTCCAGTTTCCCAGCTTTCAGGCGCAAGGCTTCCTGCAAGGGGCAAGTTTCATGCTTGGGGTTCCACACCCAGGGCTCCAGGCACGGCGTTTTTTTCCAGCCTCTGGGCTTAAGGCTTTGGGCTCGGGGTCTTCTTCCAGGGTCAAGGCTCAAGGCTCCAGGTTCAAGGCTCCCAGCTCCAGGCTCAAAGCCCCAGGCTCTTGGCTCAAGATCAGTTCCATACTTCGGTCTCCAGGAACCAGGTTTTGGGTTTGGGGTTTATTCTATGCTCTGGCCTTCGGGCTCCAGGCTCCAGGCTCCAGGCTTCAGGCTCAAGGCTCCAGGCTTCGGGCTCGGGGTAATTTCCATGTTCGGGGATCCACGCCCCTGGCTCCAGGCTCTGAGAACGGGGTCAGTTCCGCACTCCGGGCTCCAGAAACAAGGTTCAAGGCTCCACACTCGGGGTCAGTTCCAGGCTCCGGACTCCAGGCTCCGGGGTGAGGGCTCCAGACTCAAGCCTCCAGGCTCAAGGCTCCACTCTCCAGGGTCCATGTTTCAAGCTCTTGGATCCAGGCTTAAGGCTCCATGCTTGGGGTCAGTTCCAGGCTCCAGGCTCAATGCATCAGTCTCCGGGCTCAAGGCTCCGAGCTCAGTGTCAGTTCCAGGTTCCGGGCTCCCCGTTCAAAGCTCCAGGCTCCGGGCTCCAGGCTCTGGGCCTGGGGTTAGTTCCAAGCTCCGGTCTCCAGGTTTTAGGCTCATCATTTCTGGCTCGGGGTCAGTTCAAGGCTAATGGCTCCATTTTCCAGGCTCGTTGCTACGTGTTCCAGGCTCCCAGCTCCAGGCTCAAAGCTCCAGGCTCTGGGCTCAAGATCAGTTCCATACTTCGGTCTACAGGACAAAGGTTTCGGGTTCAGGGAATATTCCATGCTCTTGCCTTCTTGCTCCAGGCTCCAGGCTCCAGGCTTTGGGCTCTGGGCTCTGGGCTGCGGCCTGCGGCCTACAGGTTTCGGGCTGCATACTCCATGCTCCAGGCTCCGGGCTGCAGGCTCCAGGCCCAAGACTAAAGGCTCTGGGCTCCAGGCTCCAGGCTCCAGGCTCCAGGCTCCAGGCTTGGGGTCAGTTTCAGGCTCCGGGCTCCATGTTTCAGGGTCATGGCTCAAGACTACAGGCTCCAGGCTCCAGGCTCCAGGCTCCATGCTCAAGGCTCCAGGCTCAAGGCTCCTCACTCCATGCTCCAGAATCCAGGCTCAGGGCTCCAGGCTCAAGGTTCAAGGCTCCAGGCTCCGCTCTCCAGGCTCCATGTTTCAAGCTCTGGGATCCAGGCTAAAGGCTCCATTCTTGGGTTCAGTTCTAGGCTCTAGGCTCAAGGATTTAGGCACCAGGCTCCAGGCTCCAGGCTCCAGGCTCCAGGCTCCAGGCTCCAGGCTCGGGGTCAGTTCCATGCTCAAGGTTCCAGGTTCTTCTCTCCAGGCTTTGCTCTCCAGGCTCCGGGCTGTGGGCTCATGGCTCATGGCTCATGGCTACAGGCTCAAGGCTCCAGGCTATAGGCTCCATGGTCGGCGTCAGTTCCAGGCTCCGGGCTCAATGCTTCAGGCTCTGGGCTCAAGGCTCCGGGCTCAGTGTCAGTTCCAGGCTTTGTGCTTCCCTCTCAAGACTCCAGGCTCTGGGCTCCAGGCTACGGGCATAGAGTAAGTTCCAAGTTCCGGTCTCCCGGCTTTCAGCAGCAAGCTTCTGGCTCGGGGTAAGTTTCATGCTGGGGGTTCATCACCCAGGGCTCCAGGCTCCAGGCACGAGGTTTTTTCCAGCCTCCGGGCTCAAGGCTTTGGGCTCGGGGTCTTCTTCTTGGGTCTAGGCTCAAGGCTCCAGGTTCAAGTCTCCCGTTTCCAGGCTCAAAGCTCCAGGCTCTTGGCTCAAGATCAGTTCCATACTTCGGTCTCCAGGAACCAGGTTTCGGGTTCAGGGTGTGTTCCATGCTCTTGCCTTCGGGCTCCAGGCTCCAGGCTTCGGGCCCAAGGCTCCAGGCTTCTGGCTCGGGGTATATTCCATGCTCGGGGATCCACGCCCCTGGCTCCAGGCTCTGAGAACGGGGTCAGTTCCGCACTCCGGGCTCCTGAAACAGGGTTAAAGGCTGCACACTCGGGGTCAGTTCCAGGCTCCGGACTCCAGGCTCTGGGGTGAGGGCTCCAGACTCAAGCCTCCAGGCTCCAGGCTCCAGGCTCAAGATTAACAGCTCCACGCTCACGGCTCAATGCTCCGAGCTCCAGGCTCCAGGCTTGGGGTGAGTTCTAGTCTCCGGGCTGCAGGGTCCTGGCTAAAGGTTCCGTGCTTGGGGTCAGTTCCGGGCTCCGTGCTCCGGGCATAGGGTAATTTCATGGCTCCTGGCTCAAGACTCCAGGCTCCAGGCTCTGGACTTGGGGTCAGTACAAGGCTTTGGGCTCACGGCTCCAGGCTCACGGCTCCATGTTCCGGACCCCAGGCTCCAAACTCAAGGTTCTTATTTCGGGGTCAGTTCCAGGCTCCGCGCTCCACGCTCCATGTTCAGGGCTCCGGGCTCAGTGTCATTTCTTGGCTCCGGGCTCCAAGGTCCGGACTGAAGGTCAGTTCCAGGCTCTATGCTCCAGGCTCCAAGCTCACGGCTCCATGCTACGGGATCCAGGCTTGGGGTAAGTTCCAGGGTTTGGGCTTCAGGCTCAGGGATCAAGGCTTAATGTTCATGGTCAGTTCAAGACTCCGGGTTCTTTTCTCCGGGCTAGGTGTCTCTTCGAGTATCTTGGTTCTGGGCTCCAGTCTTCAAGGTCTTGGCTCTAGATTCCGCGCACAAGACTCCAGCTCCGGGCTCCAGTCTCCATTCTCAAGGATTTAGGCTCCAGGCTCCAGGGTCTTGGTCAGTTGCAGACTACGTTATCCATGCTACCGGCTCAAGACTCTAGGCTCGAGATCAGTTCCAGGCTCCGGGCTTAAGGATCCAGGCTCCGCGATCAAGGCTCCTGGTTCCAGACTCCAGGCTCCAGGCTAAAGGCTCCAGGCTGCGGGCATGGAGTCAGTTCCAAGATCCGGTCTCCAGGCGCCAGGCTTCTTGCTTGGGGTAAGTTTCATGCTTGGGGTTCCACACCCAGGGCTCCAGGCTCCAGGCACGGGGTTTTTTCCAGGCACTGGGCTCCAGGCTTTGGGCTCGGGGTCTTCATCCAGGCTCAAGGCTCTTGGTTCAAGGCTCCCAGCTCCAGGCTCAAAGCTCCAGGTTCAAAGCTCCGGGCTCTGGCCTCAAGATCAGTTCCATACTCCGGTCTCCAGGACCCAGGTTTCGGGTTCGGGGTGTATTCCATGCTCGGGCTCCAGGCTCCAGGCTTCGGGCTCCAGGCTTCTGGCTCGGGGTAAGTTCCATGCTTGGGGATCCACGCCCCTGGCTCCAGGCTCTGAGAACGGGCTAATTTCCACACTCCAGGCTCCAGAAACCAGGTTCAAGGCTCCACACTCGGGGTGAGTTCCAGGCTCCGGACTCCAGGCTCCTGGGTAAGGGCTCAAGACTCCAGGCTCTAGGCTCCAGGCTCCAGGCTCCAGGCTCCAGGCTCAAGGCTCAAGGCTCAAGGCTCCAGGCTCCGCTCTCCAGGCTCCATTTTTTAAGCTCTGGGATCCAAGCTAAAGGCTCCATGCTTAGGGTCAGTTTCAGGCTAAAGGCTCCAGGCTCTAGGCTCCAGGCTCAAGGATCCAGGCTCCAGGCTCATGGTTTTTCTCTCCAGGCTTCGCTCTCCAGGCTCCGGGCTGTGGGCTAATGGCTCAAGGCTACAGGCTCAAGGCTGCAGGGTCGGCGTCAGTTCCAGGCTCCGGGCTCCATGCTTCAGGCTCTGGGCTAAAAGCTCCGGGCTCAGTGTCAGTTCCAGGCTCCGTGCTTCCCCCTCAAGGCTCCAGGCTCCGGGCTCCAGGCTCTTTTCATGGGGTCAGTTCCAAGATCTGGTCTCCAGGTTTTTGGCTTCATTTCTCGGGCTCTAGGTCAGCTCCAGGCTAAAGGCTCCATTTTCCAGGATCGTTGCTACGCGTTCAAGGCTCAAGGTTCCCAGCACCAGGTTCCAGGCTGAAGGCTCCAAGCTCAAAGCTCAAGTGTAAGTTCCATGCTCAAACTCAGGCTCAAAGATCAAGGCTCGGGGTCAATTCCAGGCTGAAGTCACCGGGCTCTTGGCTGCGGGCTCCAGGCTCAAGGCGCCATGCTTCAAGCTCTTGGCTCCAGACTCATGGCTCCAGGCTCGGGGTCAGTTTCAGGCTCCGGGCTCCATCCTCCGAGGTCAGCGCTCCAGACTACAGACTCCAGACTCCAGAATCAAGGCTCCAACCTTAGAGCTCTTGGATCCAGGCTAAAGGCTCCATGCTCGAGGTCAGTTTCAGGCTCCAGGCTCCATGCTAATGGTTCCGGGCTCAAGGCTCCGGGCTTAGTATCAGTTCCAGTTTCCGGGCTCCCCGCTCAAGGCTCAAGGCTCCTGGCTCCAGGCTCTTGGCATGTGGTCAGTTCCAAGTTCCGGTCTCCAGGTTTTAGGCTCCACATTTCAGGCTCGGGGTCAGTTCAAGGCTAATGGCTCATTATTCCAGGCTCGTTGCAACGCTTTCCAGGCTCCAGGCTCCCTTCACCAGGCTCAAGGTTGAAGGCTAAAAGCTCATGGCTCAAGGCTCTGGGTGAGTTCTGTCTCCGGGCTCAAGACTCCAAGCTCAAGGCTTGGGGTCAGTTCCACGCTCTAGGCTACAGGCTCCATGCTCAAGGCTGTATGGCTCAGGCTTTTGGCTCCAGGCTCCAGAAAAAAGGCTCCAAGCTCCAGGCTCATGGCTCCAGGCTCCAGGCTTGGGGTCAGTTCATGGCTCAAGGCTCCAGGCTCTTCTCTCCAGAATTCGCTCTTCAGGCTCCGGGCTGCGGGCTCATGGCTCCAGGCTCCAGGCTAAATGGCGCAAGGCTCCAGGGTCTTTTTTAGTTGAAGGCTCCGTGCTCCAGGCTACTGGCTCCAGACTCCAGGCTCGGAATATGTTTAAGGCTCCAGGCTAAAGGATCAAGGCTCCGCACTCCTGGTTTTGGGTCACTTCAATGTTCCGGGCTCCAGACTCAAGCCTCTAGGCTCGGGGTCAGTTTCAGGCACCGTACTCCAGGCTCCAGGCTCCAAGCTCCAGGCTCAAGAATCCAGGCTCCGTGGCTCAAACACCAGGTCATGACTCCAGGTTCCTTGCTGAGGAAAATTTCCAGGCTGTGGGCTCTTTGCTCCAGGCTCAGTGTCATTTCTAGGCTTTGGGCTCCATGTTCCGTGCTCCAGGCTCCAGGCTCCAAGCTCCAGGCTCCAAGCTCCAGGCTCCAGGCGCCATGCTCCGGGCTTGGGGTCAGTTAAGGGCTCCAGGCTCGAGGCTCCAGGCGCCATTTTCAAGGCTCCGGGCTCCAGGCTCCCGACTCCAGGCTCCAGGTTCTGCGCTCCATTTTCCGATTTCAAGAATCCGAGCAAGGGTTAAGTTCCATGCTCCGGGCTCAGGGCTAAAGCCTCCAGTCTCCATGCTTCAGATTCCGGGCTCCCTGCTAAAAGGCTCATGGCTCCGCGCTCAAGGCTCCAGGCTCCAAGCTTTTGGCTTGGGGTCTTCTTCCAGGGTCTAGGCTCAAGGCTGAAGGTTCAAGGCTCCCAGCTCTAGGCTCATAGCTCCAGGCTCAAAGCTCCAGGCTCTGGGCTCAAGATCAGTTCCATACTTCAGTCTCCAGGAACCAGGTTTCGGGGTGTATTCCATGCTCTGGCCTTCGGGCTCCAGGCTCCAGGCTCCAGGCTTCGGGCTCGGGGAAAATTCCATGCTCAGGGATCCACGCCCCTGGCTCCAGGCTCTGAGAACGGGGTCATTTCCACACTCCGGGCTCCAGAAACCAGGTTCAAAGCTCAACACTCGGGGTCAGTTCCAGTCTCGGGACTCCAGGCTCTGGGGTGATGGCTCTAGACTCCAGACTCAAGGCTCCACGCTCAAGTCTCAAGGCTCAAGGCTCCAGGCTCCAGGCGCCGCTCTCCAGGCTCAAGGCTCCAGTTTCCGCTCTCCAGGCTCAATTTTTTAAGCTCTGGGATCCAAGCTAAAGGCTCCATGCTTAGGGTCAGTTTCAGGCTAAAGGCTCCAGGCTCTAGGCTCCAGGCTCCAGGCTCCAGGCTCCAGGCTCTAGGCTCGGGGTCAGTACCAGGCTCAAGGCTCCAGGTTCTACTCTCCAGGCTTCGCTCTCCAGGCTCCGTGCGTCCCCCCTCGAGGATCCAGGCTCCGGGCTCCAGGCTCAAGGCTCAAGACTCCACGCTCAAGGCTCCAGGCCCCAGGGACTTGGTCAGTTGCAGACTCCGTTATCCAGGCTACCGGCTCAAGACTCTAGGCTTGGGATCAGTTCCAGGATCCTGGCTAAAGGATCCAGGTTCCGCACTCCAGGCTCCATGTTCCAGGCACAGGGCTCCGGGCTTGGTGTCAGTTCCATGCTCCGGGCACCAAGCTCCAGCCTCTAGACTCGGGGTCAGTTTCAGGCACTGCGCATCGGTCTCCAGGCTCAAGGCTCCATGACCCAAACTCATGGTCAAGGCTCCAGGTTCCTTGCTGAGGGTCACTTCCAGGCTCCAGGCTCCTTTCCTAAGGGATCGAGGGTTTGGATTTGGAGTATGTTCGTAGCTCCGGGCTCCAGGTTTTAGGCTCCATATTTCTGGCTCAGTTCCAGGCTACAGGCTCTATGCTCCAGGCTCGTGACTACGCGTTCCAGGGTCCAGGCACCTTGCTCCAGGCTCAAGGCTCCGGGCTCGGGATCAGTTCCATGCTCCGGGCTCAAGACTCCAAGCTCAAGGCTCTGAGGCAGTTCATGGCTCCAGTCACCAGGCTCTAGAATCCATTCTCAAGGCTCCATGGTTCAAGCTCCAGGCTCCAGTCTCAAGGATCCAGGCTCCAGGGTTGGGGTCATTTCCATACTCCGGGCTCCAATCTCTATGCTCAAAGCTCTTGGTTGGGGGTCAGGTCCAAGCTCTCTGCACCTGGCTTCATGCCCCAGATTCAAGACTCCATGCTCCATGCTCTGGGCTCTAGGCTCCATGCTCAAAGCTCCGGGCTCCATGCTCCATGCTCCAAGCTCTGGGCTCCTTTCTCCGGTCACCAGGCTTAAGGCTTCAGCCTTCAGGCTTCAGGCTTATGGCTCAGGGCTCAGGGTTAATTCGAGGCTCCGGGCTCCAGGTTTCAGTTTCAGGGTCAGTTTCAGGCTTCGTACTCCATGCTCCGTGCTCAAGGCTCTGGGTCCGTTCCAGGTTCTGGGTTCCAGCCTCCTACGTCTAGGCTCCGCATTCAATGTTCCGGGCTCCAGGCTCAAGGCACGGGGTCATTTCCAGGCTCCGGTCTCCAAGTTCCGGACGTGTGGTCAGTTCCAAGCTCCGGGCTCCAGGCTCAGTGCTCCAGGCTCCAAGCTTCAAGTTCCAGGCTTAAGCTTCATGCTCCAGGCTCCAGGCTCGGCGCTCAAGGCTCCGTACTCTTGGCTCTTGGCTCTTGGCTCTTGGCTCCAGGCTCCGGGCATGGGGTAGGTTCAAAGTTCTGGGAGCCAGGCTTCAGGCTCCAGGCTTCGGGTTTGGGGTAAGTTGCAGGGTCCGGGTTTCCATTCCTTGGGCTCAAGACTCCGGGCACAAGTCATAGTCGGCACTATTTCCAGTCTCCGGGCTCAAGACTTTGGGCCTTGGGTCTTCTTCCAAGCTCCAGGCTCCATGCTCCCGTTTCAAATCTTCCGGCTCAAAGCTCATGGCTCCGGGTTTGGGATCAGTTCCAGACTCCGGGTTCCATGCCCCAGGTTCCGAAGTCGGGGTCAGTTCCAATTTCGAAGCTTCGGGCTCAAGGCTCCACAATCAAGGATCCAGGCTCTGGGCAAAGGGTAAGCTCCAGGCACCGGGCTCCAGGCTCCATTCTCGGGTTAGGTTCCAGTCTCGAGGTTCCTTGCTCTAGGCTCCGGGCTCTGGGCTTTTGGCTTGGTGTCTTCTTCCAGGCTCTAGGCTCCAGGCTCGTGACTCCAGGCTCCAGGCTCAAGGCTCAAGGCTCCAGGCTCCAGGCTCCTGGCTCCTGGCTCCAGGCTCCAGGCTCGTGATCAGTTCTAGGCTCCGGGCTCTAGGCTCTAGGGTCCGGGTTCGGCGTCAGTTCCAGGGTCCGGGCTCCAGGTTCCAGCTTCCAGACTCCAAGCTCATCAATCCAGTATCCGGGCTCCGGATTTAGGGTCAGTTCCATGCTCTAGTCTCCAGGCTCCAGTCTCCGGTTAAGTTCAAGGCTCAAGGCTCCAAGTTCCAGACTCCAGGCTCAAGTCTCCAGGCTCAAGGCTCAAAGCTACGGGCATGGAGCCAGTTCCAAGATCCGGTCTCCAGGCGCCAGGCTTCTGGCTAGGGGTAAATTTCAAGCTTGGGGTTCCACACCCAGGGCTCCAGGCACGGGGTTTTTTCCAGGCTCTGGGCTCCAGGCTTTTGGCTCGGGGTCTTCATCCAGGCTCAAGGCTCCAGGTTCAAGGCTCCCAGCTCAAGGCTCAAAGCTCCAGGCTAAAAGCTCCAGGCTCTGGGCTCAAGATCAGTTCCATACTCCGGTCTCCAGGACCCAGGTTTCGGGTTCGGGGTGTATTCCATGCTCTGGCCATCGGACTCCAGGCTCCAGGCTTCTGGCTTGGGGTAAGTTACATGCTTGGGGATCCACGCCCCTGGCACCAGGCTCTGAGAACGGGGTCATTTTCACACACCGGGCTACAGAAACCAGGTTCAAGGCTCCACACTATGGGTGAGTTCCAGGCTCCGGACTCCAGGCTCCTGGGTCAGGGCTCATGACTCCTGACTCCATGCTTCAGGCTCCAGGCTTAAGGCACCAGGCTCCAGACTCCAGACTCCAGGCTCCACTCTCCAGGCTCCAGGCTCCAGGCTCAAGGCTCAAGGCTCAAGGCTCCAGGCTCCAGGCTCCAGGCTCCAGGGTCTTGGTCAGTTGCAGACTCCGTTATCCAGGCTACCGGCTCAAGACTCTAGGCTCAGGATCAGTTCCAGACTCCTGGCTAAAGGATCCAGGTTCCGCACTCCAGGCTCCTGGTTCCAGGCACAGGGCTCCGGGCTTGGTGTCAGTTCCATGCTCTGGGCACCAAGCTCCAGCCTCTAGACTCGGGGTCAGTTTCAGGCACTGCGCATCGGGCTCCATGCTCCAGGCTCTATGACCCAAACTCAAGGTCAAGGCTCCAAGGTTCCTTGCTGAGGGTCATTCCCAGGATCCAGGCTCCTTTCCTAAGGGATCAAGGGTTTGGATTTGGAGTATGTTTGTAGCTCCGGGCTCCAGGTTTTAGGCTCCATATTTCTGTCTCAGTTCCAGGCTACAGGCTCTATGCTCCAAGCTTGTGACTACGCATTCAAGGATCCAGGCACCTTGCTCCAGGCTCAAGGCTCCGGGCTCGGGGTCAGTTCATGGCTCCAGTCACCAGGCTCTAGATTCCATTCTCAAGACTCCATGCTTCAAGCTCTTGGCTCCAGGTTATAGGCTCAAGGACCAGTGTCAGTTCCAGGCCTCGGGCTCCATACTTCAGGCTCCGGGCTCAAGGCTCCGGGCTCGGTTTAAGTTCCAGGCTCTTTGCTCCCCCCCTCACGGCTCTAGGGTCCGGGCTCCAGGCTCTTGGAATGGGGTCAGTTCCAAGTTCCGGTAACCAGGTATTTGGCTCCACTTCTCGGGCTTCGGGTCAGTTCCAGGCTACAGGCTCAAGAGTCAAGGTTCGTTTCTACGTGTTCCAGACTCAAGGCTCCCAGTACAAGGCTCAAAGCTTAAGGCTCAGAGCTCAAGACTCCAGGCTCGGGGTGAGTTCCATGCTCCGGGGTCAGGGCTCCAGACTCCAATCTCCAGGCTCCAGGCTCTCGGCTCTAGGCTCCAGGCTCTAGGCTCCAGGCTCAAGGCTCTAGGCTCCAGGCTCAAGGCTCCAGGCTACAGGCTCAAGGCTCCTGGCTCAGGGCTCCAGGCTCCAAACTCCAGGCTCCAGGCAAAACACTCCAGGCTCCAGGCTCCGGGCTGCGGGCTCCAGGTTCAAGACTAAATGCTCCGGGCTCCAGGCTCATGCTCGGGGTCAGTTCCAGGCTCCGAGCTTGATTTTTCAGGGTCATGGCTCAACACTCCAGGCTCCAGGCTCCAAGCTTCAATCTCAAGGCTCCAGGCTTTAGGCTCCAGGCTTCAGGCTTCAGGCTCCGGGCTTCGGCATGCGGGCTGCGGGATGCGTGCTGCATGCTTCAGGCTCCAGGCTCCGGATTGCGGGTTCCAGGCTCAAGACTAAAGGCTCCGGGCTCCAGGCTCATGGCATTGGGGTCAGTTCCAAGTTCAAGTCTCCCGGCTTCAGGCGCTAGACTTCTTGCTCGGGGTAAGTTCCATGCTCCGGGCTCAATGCTCCAAGCTCAAGGCTCCTGGTCAGTTCAAGGCTCAAGGAACCGGGCTCAAGGCTCCAAGCTCCATGCTCCAGGCACGGGGTCAATTCCAGTCTACAGGCTCCAGGGTGTGGCTTAAGGTTCCGTGCTCAGGGTAAGTTCCAGGCTGCTGATTCCAAGCACGGACTCTAGGCTCCACTCTCCTTGCTCCACGCTCCAGGCTTAAGGCTTCAGGCACGGGGTCAATTCCAGGCTCCAGACTCCAGGCTAAAATCTCCATGCTCACGGCTCTAGGCTCACGGCTCCATACTCAGGGCTCCAGGCTCGGGGTCAGTTCCAGGCTCTTTTCTCGTGGCCAGATCCAAGCTCATGGCTCGTTGCTCTACGCACGGGGCAAGTTTGAGGATCTGGGCTCCGAGCTCCAGTCCATAAGGCCGTGGCTCTCAGTTCCGCTCTCCAGGCTCCGCCCTAAGACTCAAGGCTCAAGGTTATTTGTAAGTTGCTGGCTCCCTTCTCCAGGTTATCGGCTCCAGACTCCAGGTTCAGGTTCAGTTCCAGGCATGGGGCTCCGGGCTCCGGGCTCCGGGCTCCGGGCTCCGTGCTCCGGGCTCCGGGCTCCGGGCTCCGGGCTCCGGGCTCCATGTTTGGGATCATTTCCAGGGTTAAGGGCTCCAGGCTCCGGTCTCGTATTTAGTTCCAAGCTCAAGGTTCGGGTCTTCTCGCGACCGGCGAAAGGCAAAAGGAAAACCACAATAGCCAGACCTCTCGGTTTTCCTTATTTTCTGAGTAGAAGAGGCAAAAAGGTTATTTTTCAATGTTTCAGACGAGGAGAAAATTTTTTTTTCCACTTTTAAAAAAGAATGTTTTTGTATCAGGGATAATTTTATGAACTGATAAGACTCGAAGAAAATGGCAATAAAACACTTATTTCTGACTTGGTTTTTGCGTTTTTCTACTTTTCTGAGTAGAAGTGTAAAAAATGTCATTTTTGAGCGTTTCAGACGATAAGAAGGTGTTTTAGTCACTCTGAGAAAAGGATGATTTTTTTTTCTCAAACAGAACTTTGTGATCTGATAAGACTTTGACAAAAAATGCCATAAAACACTTATTTCTGATTTGTTTTTGGTGTTTTCATGCTTTACTGTGTAGAAGAGGCAAAAATGTCATTATTGAGCGTTTCAGACAATAAGGAGCTGTTTTTGTCACTATGAGACAAGGATGCTTTTTTTTCTCAAGCAAATCGTCATGATTTTAGAATACCTTTACAAAAAAGCCAGAAAACACTTATTTCTAACTTGTTTTTAGTGTTTTCATGCTTTTCTGTGTAGAACAGGAAAACATGTCATTTTTGAGCGTTTCAGACGAAAAGAAGCTGTTTTGGTCACTTTGAGACAAGGATGTGTTTTTCTGAAGCAAAACGTTAGGAACTGATAAGGCTTTACAAAAACGCAATAATTATTATATATATAATATAATAATATAATTATTTCTGACTTGTTTTTAGTGTTTTCATACTTTTCTGAGTAGAAAAGACAAAAATGTCATTTTTGAGCGTTTCAGACGAAAAGAAGCTGTTTTGGTCACTTTGAGACAAGGATGTTTTTTTCTTAAGCAAAACGTTAGGAACTGATAAGACTTTGACAAAAATGCCATAAAACACTTATTTCTGACTTGTTTTTAGTGTTTTCATACTTTTCTGAGTAGAAGAGGAAAAAATGTCATTTTTGAGCGTTTCAGACGAAAAGAAGCTGTTTTGGTCACGTTGAGAAAAATTTGTTTGTTTTTTTCAAGCAGAACTTCATGATTTCAGAATAGTTTTACAAAAAAGCCATAAAACACGAATTTCTAACTTGTTTTTAGTGTTTTCATGCTTTTCTGAGTAGAAGAGGAAACAATGTCATTTTTGAGCGTTTCAGACGAAAAGAAGCTGTTTTGGTCACTTTGAGACAAGGATGTTTTTTTCTGAAGCAAAACGTTAGTAACTGATAAGGCTTTACAAAAACGCCATAAAACAATTACAAATGACTTGTTTTTATTGTTTTCATACTTTTCTGAGTAGAAAAGGCAAAAATGTCATTTTTGAGCGTTTCAGACGAAAAGAAGCTGTTTTGGTCACTTTGAGACAAAGATGTTTATTTTCAAGCAGAACTTCATGACTTGAGAATACTTTTACAAAAAAGCCATAAAACACTTATTTCTCACTTGTATTTTTTGTTTTCATTCTTTTCTGAGAAGAAGAGGAAAAATGTCATTTTTGAGCATTTCATGGAAGCAGAAGCTGATTTGGTCACTTTTGAGACAAGGTGTTTTTTTCTCAAGCAGCACGTAAAGCTTCACACTTTGTTCTGGCATTTCTCAAACCGCCCCGTGGAGATGGAAATCTGCCTCACATTACAGCCACACTCTAGCGGAAGAACTCTGTCCATGGTCCTGATTCTTTTTCTTTCTTTCTCTCTTGCTCTCTCTCCCTCTTTCCTCCAACCCCCTTCAACCTGCACACTGGCGTGGATGGACAAGGAAGAGCACTGGGAAATGTCGCACTGACCCTCTTCAGGTTTAGACCGGGACGGCTGGTAAACGGTGTGGACTCTTTCTTTTTTCCAGCCCGTGTGGACTTGTTATTTTTCCAGAGACAGAAAACCGGTTTGCCTAACCCGTTTTTTAAGCTCCAGTTCTTTTCTCATCTGGAGCTGGATAACGATAAAACATGAACCGTATGTTGAACTTTGTTATTTTTGTGTTCCAGAGAAAACCCCTGTAAGCCTAACACCTTTTTTTTTTTTTTTTTTAACCTCCGGGGCTTCTCCTCAACTTTAGCCCGAAACCTAACCTTTTTCCAGGTCTGAATCTTTTCCCCTCTCTCCCCCTCTCTTCTCTCCGGCCCCCTGAAAGCTGCTCACTGAGTTGCACCTTAAAGCTGCACATTGGCATGCCCTGAGGAGGAGGAACGCCGGGAAACGTCGCGCTGACCCGTGTCAGGATTAGGCCGGGACGGCCGGCGGACCGTGTAGACTCTGTCTTTTTTCCAGGCCTGTGTGGGACTTTGCTATTTTTCCAGACCTGTGTGGGAATCTGTTGTGTTTTTACAAAGACAGAACGCCGGTTAGCTGATCCCCTTTTTCACCTCCGGTGCTTTTCTCATCTGGAGCTGGATAATGGTAAAACTCGAACCGTATGTGGTACTTTTTTAATTTTTTTTTCCCAGAAAGAACCCCTGTAAGCCTTACCACTTTTTGACCTCTGGTGCTTCTCTCACGTGGAGCTTGATAACGGTAAAACTCAAACCGTCTGTGGCCATTTTTCAGAACTCTGCTCCTCCTTTCCCTGGTCTTACTCTTTTTTTCTTTCTTTCTCCCACTCTTTCCTCCAGCCACCTTAAAGCTGTACACTGAGTTAAGGCATTTTTCAAACCGTCCCGTGGAGATGGAATGCTGCCCCACATTGCAGCCACACAGTGGGGGTTTAACTCTGGCCCTCCTTTCCTGTCTTCGGTGTGACTCGGGCTTCTACAAACTGATTGCACTTGCTGTATTTATTGTATTTTAAATGTATTGTAATGGTATTTTATAGTGTTTTAATGGTATTTGAATTGTATTTTCTTTTAAATTTTTTTTTTATGCTTTGCACTGTAAAGAACTTTTTGACTGTTTCTGTGAAACGTGCTCTTTCAATAAAATTTATTGACTATTTTTCCCACTTACTGTCTTACTCGTCCCCCCCCCCCTCCCCCTTTCTTCATCAGCCACCTTAAAGCTTCAAACTTTGACTGAAAATAAAATCCTCTGGCCCGGTTAAGGTTAGGGCTGAGGCCAGGGCCAGGGTTGGGGCTCCAGGCTCGAGCTAAGTTCCAGGGTTCGGGTTAGGGCTGTGGCCTGGGTGAGGGTAAGGGTTCCGAGCTCGGGGTCAATTTCAGGCTCCAGGCTCCGGGCTCTGGGCTCCGGGCTCCGGGCTCCGGGCTCCGGCTACAGGCTAAAGGCTCCGCGCTCAAGAATCCTGGCTTTTTGTCTTTTCCAGGCTACGAGCTCCAGGCTAAAGGCTCAAGACTCTAGGATTGGGGTCAGTTCAAGGCACTGGACTTTAGACTCCAGGCTCCAGGCTCCAGGCTTCAGGCTCCAGGTTCCAAGCTCGAAGCTCCCGGCTCAAGGCTCAACAATCCAGGCTCTGGGCTAAGGGTAAGCTCCAGGCTCCGGGCTCCAGGATCAAGGCTCCAGGCTCAAGGCTCCAGGCTCCAGGCTCAAGGCTCCAGGCTCCAAGCTCCAGGCTCGGGTTCAGTTCCAGTCTCAAGTTCCTGGCTCCAGGCTCCGGGCTCCGGGCTCCGGGCTCCAGGCTTTGGGCTTGGTGTCTTCTTCCAGGCTCTAGGCTCAATGCTCAAGACTCCAGGCTCCAGGCTCCAGGTTCGTGATAAGTTCGAGGCTCCGGGCTCTTGGCTCTTTTTTCCGGGTTCGGCGTCAGTTCCAGGGTCCGGGCTATAGGTTCCAGTCTCCAGGCTCATCGATCCAGTATACGGGCTGCGGATTCAGGGTCTTTTCCATTCTGCAGTCTTCGGGCTCAAGTCTCCTATTCAGTTCAAGGTTCCAGGCTCCAAGTTCCAGACTCCAGGCTCCAGGTTTCAAGTCTCCAGGCTCATTGCTCCAGGCTACGGACATGGAGAAAGTTCCAAGTTCCGGTCTCCAGGCGCCAGGCTTCTTGCTCAGGGTAAGTTTCATGCTTGGGGTTCATCACCCAGGGCTTTCGGCACCAGGCATGGGGTTTTTTCCAGGCTCCAGGCTTTGGGCTCGGGGTCATCTTCCAGGGTCAAGGCTCAAGGCTCAAGGTTCAAGGCTCCCAGCTCCAGGCTCAGAACTCCAGGCTAAAAGCTCAAAGCTCAAGGCTCTTGGCTCAAGATCACTTCCCTACTCCGGTCTCAAGGACGCAGGTTTCTGGTTCGGGGTGTATTCCATGCTCTAGCCTTCGGGCTCAAGGCTCCATGCTTCGGGCTCGGTGCAAGTTCCATGCTCGGGGATCCACGCCCATTTCTCCAGGCTCTGAGAACTGGGTCATTTCCACACTCCGGGCTCCAGAAACCAGGTTCAAGGCTCGACACTCAGGGTGAGTTCCAGGCTCCGGACTCCAGGCTCAAGGCTCCGCTCTCCAGGCTCCATGTTTCAAGCTCTGGGATCAAGGCTTAAGGCTCCATGTTTGGGGTCAGTTCCAGGCTCCATGCTTCAGGCGCCGGGCTCAGTGTCAGTTCCAGGCTGCGGAATCCCCGCTCAAGCCTCCAGGCTCTTGGCATGGGGTCAGTTCAAAGTTCCGGTCTCCAGGTTTTAGGCTCCACATTTTGGGCTCGGGGTTAGTTCAAGGCTAATGGCTCCATTTTAAAAGCTCGTTGCTATGCGTTCCAGGCTCCAGGCACCCGGCACAAGGTTTTTTCTAGGCTCTGGGCTTCTGGCTTTTTGCTTGGGGTCTTCTTCCAGGCTCTAGGCTTCATGCTCATGGCTTCAGGCTCCAAGCTCAAAGCTCCACGCTCAAGGCTCCAGGCTCCAGGCTCCAGGTTCAAAGCTCCAGGCTAAAAGCTCCAGGCTCTATGCTCGGGATCAGTTAAAGGCTCCGGGCACAACGACCCAGGCTTTTGGTTCAGGGTGTATTCCATGCTCTGGCCTGTGGGCTCCAGACTCCAGGCTCCGGGAATTTGGTCAGGTCAAAGTTCCGGTCTCCAGGCTTAAGGCTCCAGGCTTCGGGCTCAGGCTAAGTTCCATGCTCGGGGTTCCACGCCCTGGGCTCCAGGCTCTGGGAAAAGGGTCATTTCCACGCTCCGGGCTCCAGAATCCAGGCTCCGGACTTGGATACAGTTCCAGGCTCCAGGCTCAAGGCTCCAAGCTCCAGGCTCAAGCCTCCAGGCTCCAGGCTCAAGGCTCACAGCTCCACGCTCACGGCTCAATGCTCCGGGGCTCAATGCTCAGGGGTCCATGCTCAGGGTGAGTTCAAGTCTCCTGGCTGAGGGGTCCTGGCTTAAGGTTCCGTGCTCGGGGTAAGTTCCAGTCTCCGGGCTCCGGGCTCCAGGCACAGGCTCATTTCCAGGCTCCTGGCTCAAGACTCCAGGCTCCAGGCTCTGGACTTGGGGTCAGTACAAGGCTTTGGGCTCACAGCTCCAGGCTCACGGCTCCATGCTCCGGACCCCAGGCTCCAAGCTCAAGGTTCTTGTTCGGGGTCAGTTCAAGGCTCCGCGCTCCACGCTCCATGTTCATGGCTCCGGGCTCAGGGTCATTTCTTGGCTCCGGGCTCCAAGGTCCGGACTGAAGGTAAGTTCCAGGCTCTATGCTCCAGGCTCCAAGCTCACAGCTCCATGCTATGGGATCCAGGCTTGGGGTAAGTTCCCGGGTTCGGGCTCCAGGCTCAGGGATCAAGGCTTAATGTTCATGGTCAGTTCAAGACCATGAACTGAGGTTCTTTTCTCCGGGCTAGGGGTCACTTCGAGTATCTTGGTTCCGGGCTCCAGTTTTTAAGGTCTTGGCTCTAGATTCCGCGCACAAGGCTCCTGCCCCGGGCTCCAGGCTCCAGTCTCAAGGCTTCAGGCTCAAGACTCCAGGCTCCAGGGTCTTGGTCAGTTGCAGACTCCGTTATCCAGGCTACCGGCTCAAGATTCTAGGCCCGAGATCAGTTCCAGGCTCCGGGCTAAAGGATCCAGGCTCCGCGATCCAGGCTCCTGGTTCCAGACTCCAGGCTCCAGGCTCAAGTCTCCAGGCTAAAGGCTCCAGGCTACGGGCATGGAGTCAGTTCCAAGATCCGGTCTCCAGGCGCCAGGTATCTGGCTTGAGCAAAGTTTCATGCTTGGGGTTCCACACCCAGGGCTCCAGGCAACAGACACAGGGTTTTTTCGAGGCTCTGGGCTCAAGGCATTGGGCTCGGGGTCTTCATCATGGCTCAAGGCTCTTGGTTCAAGGCTCCCAGCTCCAGGCTAAAACCTCCAGGCTCTGGGATCAAGATCAGTTCCATACTCCAGTCTCCAGGACCCAGGTTTCGGGTTTGGGGTGTATTCCATGCTCTGGCCTTCGGGCTCCAGGCTCCTGGCTCGGATTAAGTTCCATGCTTGGGGATCCACGCCCCTGGCTCCAGGCTCTGAGAACGGGGTACTTTCCACACTCCGGGCTCCAAAAACCAGGTTCAAGGCTCAACTCTCGGGGTGAGTTCCAGGCTCCGGACTCCAGGCTCCTGGGTCAGGGCTCCAGACTCCAGACTCCAGGCTCCAAGCTCCAGGCTCCATGTTACAAGCTCTGGGATCCAGGCTAAAGGCTCCATGCTTGGGGTCAGTTCAAGGCTCTAGGCTCAAGGCTCCACGCTCTAGGCTCGGGGTCAGTTCCAGGCTCAAGGCTCCAGGTTCTTCTCTCCAGGCTTCGCTCTCCAGGCTCCGGGCTGTGGGCTCATGGCTCACGGCTAAAGGCTCAAGGCTCCAGGCTTTAGGCTCCAGGGTCGGCGTCAGTTCCAGGCTCCGGGCTCCATGCTTCAGGCTCTGGGCTCAAGGCTCCGGGCTCAGTGTCAGTTCCAGGCTCCGTGCTTCCCCCTCAAGGCTCCAGGCTCCGGGCTCTTTTCATGGGGTCAGTTCCAAGATCTGGTCTCCAGGTTTTAGGCTCCATTTCTCGGGCTCTAGGTCAGATCCAGGCTACAGGCTACATAGTCCAGGTTCGTTGCTACGCGTTCCAAGCTCAAGGCTCCTAGCACCAGGTTCCAGGCTGAAGGCTCCAAGCTCAAGGATCCAGGTTAAGGGTAAGTTCCATGCTCCAGGGTAAAGGCTCAAAGATCAAGGATCGGGGTCAATTCCAGGCTGAAGTCACCGGGCTCTTGGCTGCGGGCTCCAGTCTCAAGGCGCCATGCTTCAAGCTCTTGGCTCAAGGCTCCGGGCTTGGGGTCGGTTTCAGGGTCCGGGCTCCATGCTCCGGGGTCAGGGCTCCAGACTCAAGACTTCAGACTCCAGGCTCCATGCTCAGAGCTCTTGGATCCAGGCTAAAGGCTCCATGGTTGGGGTCAGTTTCAGGCTCCAGGCTCCATGCTTCAGGTTCCGGGCTCAAGGCTCCGGGCTCAGCGTCAGTTCCAGTTTCCGGGCTCCCCGCTCAAGGCTCCGGGCTCCAGGCTCTTTGCATTTGGTCAGTTCCAAGTTCCGGTCTCCAGGTTTTAGGCTCCACATTTCGGGCTCGGGGTCAGTTCAAGGCTGATGGCTCCATATTCCAGGCTCGTTGCAACGCTTTCCAGGCTCCAGGCTCCCTTCACCGTGCTCAAGGCTTAAGGCTCAAAGCTCATGGCTCAAGGCTCTGGGTAAGTTCTGTCTCCGGGCTCAAGGCTCATAGCTCAAGGCTTGGGGTCAGTTCCACGCTATAGGCTCCAGGCTCCATGCTCAAGGCTTCATGGTTCAGGCTCTTGGCTCCAGGCTCCAGGCACAAGGCTCCAGGCTCCTTTCCCAAGGGATCAAGGGTTTGGATTTGGAGTATGTTCGTAGCTTCGTGCTCCAGGTTTTAGACTCCATAATACGGGCTCAGTTCTAGGCTACAGGCTCTATTTTCCAGGCTCGTTGCAACGCTTTCCAGGCTCCAGGCTCCCTTCACAGTGCTCAAGGCTTAAGGCTCAAAGCTCATGGCTCAAGGCTCTGGGTAAGTTCTGTCTCCGGGCTAAAGGCTCATAGCTCAAGGCTTGGGGTCAGTTCCACGCTATAGGCTCCAGGCTCCATGCTCAAGGCTTCATGGTTCAGGCTCTTGGCTCCAGTCTCCAGGCTCCAGGCTCCAGGCTCCAGGCTCCAGGCTCCAGGCTCCAGGCTCCAGGCTCCTTTCCCAAGGGATCAAAGGTTTGGATTTGGAGTATGTTCATAGCTCCGGGCTCCAGGTTTTAGACTCCATAATACGGACTATGTTCTAGGCTACAGGCTCTATTTTCTAGGCTCGTGACTACGCGTTCCAGGCTCCAGGCACCTTGCTCCAGGCTCAAGGTTCAGGGCTCGGGGTAAGTTCCATGCTCCGGGCTCAAGACTCCAGCCTCAAGGCTCAGAGTCAGTTCATGGCTCCAGTCACCAGGCTCTAGACTCCATGCTCAACGCTCCATGCTTCAAGCTCTTGGCTCCAGGCTATACACTCAAGGACCAGTGTCAGTTCCAGGCCTCGGGCTCCACACTTCAGGCTCCGGGCTCAAGACTCCGGGTTCAAGGCTCTTGGCATGGGGTCCTTTCCAAGTTCCGGTCTCCAGGTTTTTGGCTCCACTTTTCGGGCTTGGGGTCAGTTCCAGGCTACAGGCTCAATAGTCCAGGTTCGTTTCTATGCGTTCCAGGTTCAAGGCTCCCAGTAGAAGGCTCAAAGCTTAAGGCTCAGAGCTCAAAGCTCCAGGCTCAGGGTGAGTTCCATGCTCCGGGCTTAAGGCACCAAGCTCAAGGCTCTGGGTCAGTTCCAGGCTCAAGTCACAAGGCTCCGGGCTCCGGGCTCCGGGCTTCAGGCTGCGCGCTCAAGAATCCTAGCTTTTTGTCTTTTCCATGCTATGAGCTCCAGGCTAAAGGCTCCAGATTCCAGGATTGGGGTCAGTTCAAGGCTTCGGGCTGAAGGCTCCAGGCTCTAGGCTCCAGGCTCCAGGTTCCAGGCTCCAGGCTCCAGGCTCCAGGCTCCAGGGTTGGAGTCATTTCCATGCTCCGGGCTCCGGGCTCCGGGTTCCAGGCTCTGGGCTCTGGGCTTTGGGCTCCGGGCTCCGGACTCCGGGCTCACGGCTCCGGGCTAAAGGCTCTGCGCTCAAGAATCCTGGCTTTTTGTCTTTTCCAGGCTACTAACTCCAGGCTAAAGGTTCCAGACTCCAGGATTGGGGTTATTTCAAGGCTCCGGGCTGAAGGCTCCAGGCTCCAGGCTCCAGGTTCCAAGCTCGAAACTCCCGGCTCAAGGCTCCACAATCCAGGCTCTTGGCTAAGGGTAAGCTCCATGCTCCGGGCTCCAGGCTCCAGAATCCAGGCTCCAGGCTGCAGGCTCCAGGCTCCAGGCTCCAGGCTCCAGGCTCAAAGCTCCAGGCTCCAGGCTCGGGTTCAGTTCCAGTCTCAAGGTTCCTTGCTCCAGGCTCCGGGCTCCGGGCTCAGGCTCCGGGCTCCATGCTTTGGGCTTGGTGTCAACTTCCAGGCTCTAGGCTCCATTCTCCAGACTCCAGGCTCAAGGCTCCAGGCTCCAGGCTCCAGGCTCCAGGCTCCAGGCTCGTGATAAGTTCAAGGCTCCCGGCTCTTGGCTCTTTGGTCCGGGTTCGGCGTCAGTTCCAGGGTCCGGGCTATAGGTTCCAGGTTCCAGGTTCCAGGCTCCAGGCTCATCGATCCAGTATATGGGCTCCAGATTCAGGGTAAGTTCCATGCTCCAGTCTCAAGTCTCCAGGCTCAAGTCTCCGGTTCAGTTCAAGGCTCCAGGCTCCAGACTCCTATTCCAGACTCCAGGCTCCAGGCTCAAGTCTCCAGGCTCAAGGCTCAGGGCTACGGTAGGGAGTCAGTTCCAAGTTCCAGTTTCCCAGCTTTCAGGCGCAAGGCTTCCTGCAAGGGGCAAGTTTCATGCTTGGGGTTCCACACCCAGGGCTCCAGGCACGGCGTTTTTTTCCAGCCTCTGGGCTTAAGGCTTTGGGCTCGGGGTCTTCTTCCAGGGTCAAGGCTCAAGGCTCCAGGTTCAAGGCTCCCAGCTCCAGGCTCAAAGCCCCAGGCTCTTGGCTCAAGATCAGTTCCATACTTCGGTCTCCAGGAACCAGGTTTTGGGTTTGGGGTTTATTCTATGCTCTGGCCTTCGGGCTCCAGGCTCCAGGCTTCAGGCTCAAGGCTCCAGGCTTCGGGCTCGGGGTAATTTCCATGTTCGGGGATCCACGCCCCTGGCTCCAGGCTCTGAGAACGGGGTCAGTTCCGCACTCCGGGCTCCAGAAACAAGGTTCAAGGCTCCACACTCGGGGTCAGTTCCAGGCTCCGGACTCCAGGCTCCGGGGTGAGGGCTCCAGACTCAAGCCTCCAGGCTCAAGGCTCCACTCTCCAGGGTCCATGTTTCAAGCTCTTGGATCCAGGCTTAAGGCTCCATGCTTGGGGTCAGTTCCAGGCTCCAGGACTCAATGCATCAGTCTCCGGGCTCAAGGCTCCGAGCTCAGTGTCAGTTCCAGGTTCCGGGCTCCCCGTTCAAAGCTCCAGGCTCCGGGCTCCAGGCTCTGGGCCTGGGGTTAGTTCCAAGCTCCGGTCTCCAGGTTTTAGGCTCATCATTTCTGGCTCGGGGTCAGTTCAAGGCTAATGGCTCCATTTTCCAGGCTCGTTGCTACGTGTTCCAGGCTCCCAGCTCCAGGCTCAAAGCTCCAGGCTCTGGGCTCAAGATCAGTTCCATACTTCGGTCTACAGGACAAAGGTTTCGGGTTCAGGGAATATTCCATGCTCTTGCCTTCTTGCTCCAGGCTCCAGGCTCCAGGCTTTGGGCTCTGGGCTCTGGGCTGCGGCCTGCGGCCTACAGGTTTCGGGCTGCATACTCCATGCTCCAGGCTCCGGGCTGCAGGCTCCAGGCCCAAGACTAAAGGCTCTGGGCTCCAGGCTCCAGGCTCCAGGCTCCAGGCTCCAGGCTTGGGGTCAGTTTCAGGCTCCGGGCTCCATGTTTCAGGGTCATGGCTCAAGACTACAGGCTCCAGGCTCCAGGCTCCAGGCTCCATGCTCAAGGCTCCAGGCTCAAGGCTCCTCACTCCATGCTCCAGAATCCAGGCTCAGGGCTCCAGGCTCAAGGTTCAAGGCTCCAGGCTCCGCTCTCCAGGCTCCATGTTTCAAGCTCTGGGATCCAGGCTAAAGGCTCCATTCTTGGGTTCAGTTCTAGGCTCTAGGCTCAAGGATTTAGGCACCAGGCTCCAGGCTCCAGGCTCCAGGCTCCAGGCTCCAGGCTCCAGGCTCGGGGTCAGTTCCATGCTCAAGGTTCCAGGTTCTTCTCTCCAGGCTTTGCTCTCCAGGCTCCGGGCTGTGGGCTCATGGCTCATGGCTCATGGCTACAGGCTCAAGGCTCCAGGCTATAGGCTCCATGGTCGGCGTCAGTTCCAGGCTCCGGGCTCAATGCTTCAGGCTCTGGGCTCAAGGCTCCGGGCTCAGTGTCAGTTCCAGGCTTTGTGCTTCCCTCTCAAGACTCCAGGCTCTGGGCTCCAGGCTACGGGCATAGAGTAAGTTCCAAGTTCCGGTCTCCCGGCTTTCAGCAGCAAGCTTCTGGCTCGGGGTAAGTTTCATGCTGGGGGTTCATCACCCAGGGCTCCAGGCTCCAGGCACGAGGTTTTTTCCAGCCTCCGGGCTCAAGGCTTTGGGCTCGGGGTCTTCTTCTTGGGTCTAGGCTCAAGGCTCCAGGTTCAAGTCTCCCGTTTCCAGGCTCAAAGCTCCAGGCTCTTGGCTCAAGATCAGTTCCATACTTCGGTCTCCAGGAACCAGGTTTCGGGTTCAGGGTGTGTTCCATGCTCTTGCCTTCGGGCTCCAGGCTCCAGGCTTCGGGCCCAAGGCTCCAGGCTTCTGGCTCGGGGTATATTCCATGCTCGGGGATCCACGCCCCTGGCTCCAGGCTCTGAGAACGGGGTCAGTTCCGCACTCCGGGCTCCTGAAACAGGGTTAAAGGCTGCACACTCGGGGTCAGTTCCAGGCTCCGGACTCCAGGCTCTGGGGTGAGGGCTCCAGACTCAAGCCTCCAGGCTCCAGGCTCCAGGCTCAAGATTAACAGCTCCACGCTCACGGCTCAATGCTCCGAGCTCCAGGCTCCAGGCTTGGGGTGAGTTCTAGTCTCCGGGCTGCAGGGTCCTGGCTAAAGGTTCCGTGCTTGGGGTCAGTTCCGGGCTCCGTGCTCCGGGCATAGGGTAATTTCATGGCTCCTGGCTCAAGACTCCAGGCTCCAGGCTCTGGACTTGGGGTCAGTACAAGGCTTTGGGCTCACGGCTCCAGGCTCACGGCTCCATGTTCCGGACCCCAGGCTCCAAACTCAAGGTTCTTATTTCGGGGTCAGTTCCAGGCTCCGCGCTCCACGCTCCATGTTCAGGGCTCCGGGCTCAGTGTCATTTCTTGGCTCCGGGCTCCAAGGTCCGGACTGAAGGTCAGTTCCAGGCTCTATGCTCCAGGCTCCAAGCTCACGGCTCCATGCTACGGGATCCAGGCTTGGGGTAAGTTCCAGGGTTTGGGCTTCAGGCTCAGGGATCAAGGCTTAATGTTCATGGTCAGTTCAAGACTCCGGGTTCTTTTCTCCGGGCTAGGTGTCTCTTCGAGTATCTTGGTTCTGGGCTCCAGTCTTCAAGGTCTTGGCTCTAGATTCCGCGCACAAGACTCCAGCTCCGGGCTCCAGTCTCCATTCTCAAGGATTTAGGCTCCAGGCTCCAGGGTCTTGGTCAGTTGCAGACTACGTTATCCATGCTACCGGCTCAAGACTCTAGGCTCGAGATCAGTTCCAGGCTCCGGGCTTAAGGATCCAGGCTCCGCGATCAAGGCTCCTGGTTCCAGACTCCAGGCTCCAGGCTAAAGGCTCCAGGCTGCGGGCATGGAGTCAGTTCCAAGATCCGGTCTCCAGGCGCCAGGCTTCTTGCTTGGGGTAAGTTTCATGCTTGGGGTTCCACACCCAGGGCTCCAGGCTCCAGGCACGGGGTTTTTTCCAGGCACTGGGCTCCAGGCTTTGGGCTCGGGGTCTTCATCCAGGCTCAAGGCTCTTGGTTCAAGGCTCCCAGCTCCAGGCTCAAAGCTCCAGGTTCAAAGCTCCGGGCTCTGGCCTCAAGATCAGTTCCATACTCCGGTCTCCAGGACCCAGGTTTCGGGTTCGGGGTGTATTCCATGCTCGGGCTCCAGGCTCCAGGCTTCGGGCTCCAGGCTTCTGGCTCGGGGTAAGTTCCATGCTTGGGGATCCACGCCCCTGGCTCCAGGCTCTGAGAACGGGCTAATTTCCACACTCCAGGCTCCAGAAACCAGGTTCAAGGCTCCACACTCGGGGTGAGTTCCAGGCTCCGGACTCCAGGCTCCTGGGTAAGGGCTCAAGACTCCAGGCTCTAGGCTCCAGGCTCCAGGCTCCAGGCTCCAGGCTCAAGGCTCAAGGCTCAAGGCTCCAGGCTCCGCTCTCCAGGCTCCATTTTTAAGCTCTGGGATCCAAGCTAAAGGCTCCATGCTTAGGGTCAGTTTCAGGCTAAAGGCTCCAGGCTCTAGGCTCCAGGCTCAAGGATCCAGGCTCCAGGCTCATGGTTTTTCTCTCCAGGCTTCGCTCTCCAGGCTCCGGGCTGTGGGCTAATGGCTCAAGGCTACAGGCTCAAGGCTGCAGGGTCGGCGTCAGTTCCAGGCTCCGGGCTCCATGCTTCAGGCTCTGGGCTAAAAGCTCCGGGCTCAGTGTCAGTTCCAGGCTCCGTGCTTCCCCCTCAAGGCTCCAGGCTCCGGGCTCCAGGCTCTTTTCATGGGGTCAGTTCCAAGATCTGGTCTCCAGGTTTTTGGCTTCATTTCTCGGGCTCTAGGTCAGCTCCAGGCTAAAGGCTCCATTTTCCAGGATCGTTGCTACGCGTTCAAGGCTCAAGGTTCCCAGCACCAGGTTCCAGGCTGAAGGCTCCAAGCTCAAAGCTCAAGTGTAAGTTCCATGCTCAAACTCAGGCTCAAAGATCAAGGCTCGGGGTCAATTCCAGGCTGAAGTCACCGGGCTCTTGGCTGCGGGCTCCAGGCTCAAGGCGCCATGCTTCAAGCTCTTGGCTCCAGACTCATGGCTCCAGGCTCGGGGTCAGTTTCAGGCTCCGGGCTCCATCCTCCGAGGTCAGCGCTCCAGACTACAGACTCCAGACTCCAGAATCAAGGCTCCAACCTTAGAGCTCTTGGATCCAGGCTAAAGGCTCCATGCTCGAGGTCAGTTTCAGGCTCCAGGCTCCATGCTAATGGTTCCGGGCTCAAGGCTCCGGGCTTAGTATCAGTTCCAGTTTCCGGGCTCCCCGCTCAAGGCTCAAGGCTCCTGGCTCCAGGCTCTTGGCATGTGGTCAGTTCCAAGTTCCGGTCTCCAGGTTTTAGGCTCCACATTTCAGGCTCGGGGTCAGTTCAAGGCTAATGGCTCATTATTCCAGGCTCGTTGCAACGCTTTCCAGGCTCCAGGCTCCCTTCACCAGGCTCAAGGTTGAAGGCTAAAAGCTCATGGCTCAAGGCTCTGGGTGAGTTCTGTCTCCGGGCTCAAGACTCCAAGCTCAAGGCTTGGGGTCAGTTCCACGCTCTAGGCTACAGGCTCCATGCTCAAGGCTGTATGGCTCAGGCTTTTGGCTCCAGGCTCCAGAAAAAAGGCTCCAAGCTCCAGGCTCATGGCTCCAGGCTCCAGGCTTGGGGTCAGTTCATGGCTCAAGGCTCCAGGCTCTTCTCTCCAGAATTCGCTCTTCAGGCTCCGGGCTGCGGGCTCATGGCTCCAGGCTCCAGGCTAAATGGCGCAAGGCTCCAGGGTCTTTTTTAGTTGAAGGCTCCGTGCTCCAGGCTACTGGCTCCAGACTCCAGGCTCGGAATATGTTTAAGGCTCCAGGCTAAAGGATCAAGGCTCCGCACTCCTGGTTTTGGGTCACTTCAATGTTCCGGGCTCCAGACTCAAGCCTCTAGGCTCGGGGTCAGTTTCAGGCACCGTACTCCAGGCTCCAGGCTCCAAGCTCCAGGCTCAAGAATCCAGGCTCCGTGGCTCAAACACCAGGTCATGACTCCAGGTTCCTTGCTGAGGAAAATTTCCAGGCTGTGGGCTCTTTGCTCCAGGCTCAGTGTCATTTCTAGGCTTTGGGCTCCATGTTCCGTGCTCCAGGCTCCAGGCTCCAAGCTCCAGGCTCCAAGCTCCAGGCTCCAGGCGCCATGCTCCGGGCTTGGGGTCAGTTAAGGGCTCCAGGCTCGAGGCTCCAGGCGCCATTTTCAAGGCTCCGGGCTCCAGGCTCCCGACTCCAGGCTCCAGGTTCTGCGCTCCATTTTCCGATTTCAAGAATCCGAGCAAGGGTTAAGTTCCATGCTCCGGGCTCAGGGCTAAAGCCTCCAGTCTCCATGCTTCAGATTCCGGGCTCCCTGCTAAAAGGCTCATGGCTCCGCGCTCAAGGCTCCAGGCTCCAAGCTTTTGGCTTGGGGTCTTCTTCCAGGGTCTAGGCTCAAGGCTGAAGGTTCAAGGCTCCCAGCTCTAGGCTCATAGCTCCAGGCTCAAAGCTCCAGGCTCTGGGCTCAAGATCAGTTCCATACTTCAGTCTCCAGGAACCAGGTTTCGGGGTGTATTCCATGCTCTGGCCTTCGGGCTCCAGGCTCCAGGCTCCAGGCTTCGGGCTCGGGGAAAATTCCATGCTCAGGGATCCACGCCCCTGGCTCCAGGCTCTGAGAACGGGGTCATTTCCACACTCCGGGCTCCAGAAACCAGGTTCAAAGCTCAACACTCGGGGTCAGTTCCAGTCTCGGGACTCCAGGCTCTGGGGTGATGGCTCTAGACTCCAGACTCAAGGCTCCACGCTCAAGTCTCAAGGCTCAAGGCTCCAGGCTCCAGGCGCCGCTCTCCAGGCTCAAGGCTCCAGTTTCCGCTCTCCAGGCTCAATTTTTTAAGCTCTGGGATCCAAGCTAAAGGCTCCATGCTTAGGGTCAGTTTCAGGCTAAAGGCTCCAGGCTCTAGGCTCCAGGCTCCAGGCTCCAGGCTCCAGGCTCTAGGCTCGGGGTCAGTACCAGGCTCAAGGCTCCAGGTTCTACTCTCCAGGCTTCGCTCTCCAGGCTCCGTGCGTCCCCCCTCGAGGATCCAGGCTCCGGGCTCCAGGCTCAAGGCTCAAGACTCCACGCTCAAGGCTCCAGGCCCCAGGGACTTGGTCAGTTGCAGACTCCGTTATCCAGGCTACCGGCTCAAGACTCTAGGCTTGGGATCAGTTCCAGGATCCTGGCTAAAGGATCCAGGTTCCGCACTCCAGGCTCCATGTTCCAGGCACAGGGCTCCGGGCTTGGTGTCAGTTCCATGCTCCGGGCACCAAGCTCCAGCCTCTAGACTCGGGGTCAGTTTCAGGCACTGCGCATCGGTCTCCAGGCTCAAGGCTCCATGACCCAAACTCATGGTCAAGGCTCCAGGTTCCTTGCTGAGGGTCACTTCCAGGCTCCAGGCTCCAGGCTCCTTTCCTAAGGGATCGAGGGTTTGGATTTGGAGTATGTTCGTAGCTCCGGGCTCCAGGTTTTAGGCTCCATATTTCTGGCTCAGTTCCAGGCTACAGGCTCTATGCTCCAGGCTCGTGACTACGCGTTCCAGGGTCCAGGCACCTTGCTCCAGGCTCAAGGCTCCGGGCTCGGGATCAGTTCCATGCTCCGGGCTCAAGACTCCAAGCTCAAGGCTCTGAGGCAGTTCATGGCTCCAGTCACCAGGCTCTAGAATCCATTCTCAAGGCTCCATGGTTCAAGCTCCAGGCTCCAGTCTCAAGGATCCAGGCTCCAGGGTTGGGGTCATTTCCATACTCCGGGCTCCAATCTCTATGCTCAAAGCTCTTGGTTGGGGGTCAGGTCCAAGCTCTCTGCACCTGGCTTCATGCCCCAGATTCAAGACTCCATGCTCCATGCTCTGGGCTCTAGGCTCCATGCTCAAAGCTCCGGGCTCCATGCTCCATGCTCCAAGCTCTGGGCTCCTTTCTCCGGTCACCAGGCTTAAGGCTTCAGCCTTCAGGCTTCAGGCTTATGGCTCAGGGCTCAGGGTTAATTCGAGGCTCCGGGCTCCAGGTTTCAGTTTCAGGGTCAGTTTCAGGCTTCGTACTCCATGCTCCGTGCTCAAGGCTCTGGGTCCGTTCCAGGTTCTGGGTTCCAGCCTCCTACGTCTAGGCTCCGCATTCAATGTTCCGGGCTCCAGGCTCAAGGCACGGGGTCATTTCCAGGCTCCGGTCTCCAAGTTCCGGACGTGTGGTCAGTTCCAAGCTCCGGGCTCCAGGCTCAGTGCTCCAGGCTCCAAGCTTCAAGTTCCAGGCTTAAGCTTCATGCTCCAGGCTCCAGGCTCGGCGCTCAAGGCTCCGTACTCTTGGCTCTTGGCTCTTGGCTCTTGGCTCCAGGCTCCGGGCATGGGGTAGGTTCAAAGTTCTGGGAGCCAGGCTTCAGGCTCCAGGCTTCGGGTTTGGGGTAAGTTGCAGGGTCCGGGTTTCCATTCCTTGGGCTCAAGACTCCGGGCACAAGTCATAGTCGGCACTATTTCCAGTCTCCGGGCTCAAGACTTTGGGCCTTGGGTCTTCTTCCAAGCTCCAGGCTCCATGCTCCCGTTTCAAATCTTCCGGCTCAAAGCTCATGGCTCCGGGTTTGGGATCAGTTCCAGACTCCGGGTTCCATGCCCCAGGTTCCGAAGTCGGGGTCAGTTCCAATTTCGAAGCTTCGGGCTCAAGGCTCCACAATCAAGGATCCAGGCTCTGGGCAAAGGGTAAGCTCCAGGCACCGGGCTCCAGGCTCCATTCTCGGGTTAGGTTCCAGTCTCGAGGTTCCTTGCTCTAGGCTCCGGGCTCTGGGCTTTTGGCTTGGTGTCTTCTTCCAGGCTCTAGGCTCCAGGCTCGTGACTCCAGGCTCCAGGCTCAAGGCTCAAGGCTCCAGGCTCCAGGCTCCTGGCTCCTGGCTCCAGGCTCCAGGCTCGTGATCAGTTCTAGGCTCCGGGCTCTAGGCTCTAGGGTCCGGGTTCGGCGTCAGTTCCAGGGTCCGGGCTCCAGGTTCCAGCTTCCAGACTCCAAGCTCATCAATCCAGTATCCGGGCTCCGGATTTAGGGTCAGTTCCATGCTCTAGTCTCCAGGCTCCAGTCTCCGGTTAAGTTCAAGGCTCAAGGCTCCAAGTTCCAGACTCCAGGCTCAAGTCTCCAGGCTCAAGGCTCAAAGCTACGGGCATGGAGCCAGTTCCAAGATCCGGTCTCCAGGCGCCAGGCTTCTGGCTAGGGGTAAATTTCAAGCTTGGGGTTCCACACCCAGGGCTCCAGGCACGGGGTTTTTTCCAGGCTCTGGGCTCCAGGCTTTTGGCTCGGGGTCTTCATCCAGGCTCAAGGCTCCAGGTTCAAGGCTCCCAGCTCAAGGCTCAAAGCTCCAGGCTAAAAGCTCCAGGCTCTGGGCTCAAGATCAGTTCCATACTCCGGTCTCCAGGACCCAGGTTTCGGGTTCGGGGTGTATTCCATGCTCTGGCCATCGGACTCCAGGCTCCAGGCTTCTGGCTTGGGGTAAGTTACATGCTTGGGGATCCACGCCCCTGGCACCAGGCTCTGAGAACGGGGTCATTTTCACACACCGGGCTACAGAAACCAGGTTCAAGGCTCCACACTATGGGTGAGTTCCAGGCTCCGGACTCCAGGCTCCTGGGTCAGGGCTCATGACTCCTGACTCCATGCTTCAGGCTCCAGGCTTAAGGCACCAGGCTCCAGACTCCAGACTCCAGGCTCCACTCTCCAGGCTCCAGGCTCCAGGCTCAAGGCTCAAGGCTCAAGGCTCCAGGCTCCAGGCTCCAGGCTCCAGGGTCTTGGTCAGTTGCAGACTCCGTTATCCAGGCTACCGGCTCAAGACTCTAGGCTCAGGATCAGTTCCAGACTCCTGGCTAAAGGATCCAGGTTCCGCACTCCAGGCTCCTGGTTCCAGGCACAGGGCTCCGGGCTTGGTGTCAGTTCCATGCTCTGGGCACCAAGCTCCAGCCTCTAGACTCGGGGTCAGTTTCAGGCACTGCGCATCGGGCTCCATGCTCCAGGCTCTATGACCCAAACTCAATGGTCAAGGCTCCAAGGTTCCTTGCTGAGGGTCATTCCCAGGATCCAGGCTCCTTTCCTAAGGGATCAAGGGTTTGGATTTGGAGTATGTTTGTAGCTCCGGGCTCCAGGTTTTAGGCTCCATATTTCTGTCTCAGTTCCAGGCTACAGGCTCTATGCTCCAAGCTTGTGACTACGCATTCAAGGATCCAGGCACCTTGCTCCAGGCTCAAGGCTCCGGGCTCGGGGTCAGTTCATGGCTCCAGTCACCAGGCTCTAGATTCCATTCTCAAGACTCCATGCTTCAAGCTCTTGGCTCCAGGTTATAGGCTCAAGGACCAGTGTCAGTTCCAGGCCTCGGGCTCCATACTTCAGGCTCCGGGCTCAAGGCTCCGGGCTCGGTTTAAGTTCCAGGCTCTTTGCTCCCCCCCTCACGGCTCTAGGGTCCGGGCTCCAGGCTCTTGGAATGGGGTCAGTTCCAAGTTCCGGTAACCAGGTATTTGGCTCCACTTCTCGGGCTTCGGGTCAGTTCCAGGCTACAGGCTCAAGAGTCAAGGTTCGTTTCTACGTGTTCCAGACTCAAGGCTCCCAGTACAAGGCTCAAAGCTTAAGGCTCAGAGCTCAAGACTCCAGGCTCGGGGTGAGTTCCATGCTCCGGGGTCAGGGCTCCAGACTCCAATCTCCAGGCTCCAGGCTCTCGGCTCTAGGCTCCAGGCTCTAGGCTCCAGGCTCAAGGCTCTAGGCTCCAGGCTCAAGGCTCCAGGCTACAGGCTCAAGGCTCCTGGCTCAGGGCTCCAGGCTCCAAACTCCAGGCTCCAGGCAAAACACTCCAGGCTCCAGGCTCCGGGCTGCGGGCTCCAGGTTCAAGACTAAATGCTCCGGGCTCCAGGCTCATGCTCGGGGTCAGTTCCAGGCTCCGAGCTTGATTTTCAGGGTCATGGCTCCACACTCCAGGCTCCAGGCTCCAAGCTTCAATCTCAAGGCTCCAGGCTTTAGGCTCCAGGCTTCAGGCTTCAGGCTCCGGGCTTCGGCATGCGGGCTACGGGCTGCGGGATGCGTGCTGCATGCTTCAGGCTCCAGGCTCCGGATTGCGGGTTCCAGGCTCAAGACTAAAGGCTCCGGGCTCCAGGCTCATGGCATTGGGGTCAGTTCCAAGTTCAAGTCTCCCGGCTTCAGGCGCTAGACTTCTTGCTCGGGGTAAGTTCCATGCTCCGGGCTCAATGCTCCAAGCTCAAGGCTCCTGGTCAGTTCAAGGCTCAAGGAACCGGGCTCAAGGCTCCAAGCTCCATGCTCCAGGCACGGGGTCAATTCCAGTCTACAGGCTCCAGGGTGTGGCTTAAGGTTCCGTGCTCAGGGTAAGTTCCAGGCTGCTGATTCCAAGCACGGACTCTAGGCTCCACTCTCCTTGCTCCACGCTCCAGGCTTAAGGCTTCAGGCACGGGGTCAATTCCAGGCTCCAGACTCCAGGCTAAAATCTCCATGCTCACGGCTCTAGGCTCACGGCTCCATACTCAGGGCTCCAGGCTCGGGGTCAGTTCCAGGCTCTTTTCTCGTGGCCAGATCCAAGCTCATGGCTCGTTGCTCTACGCACGGGGCAAGTTTGAGGATCTGGGCTCCGAGCTCCAGTCCATAAGGCCGTGGCTCTCAGTTCCGCTCTCCAGGCTCCGCCCTAAGACTCAAGGCTCAAGGTTATTTGTAAGTTGCTGGCTCCCTTCTCCAGGTTATCGGCTCCAGACTCCAGGTTCAGGTTCAGTTCCAGGCATGGGGCTCCGGGCTCCGGGCTCCGGGCTCCGGGCTCCGGGCTCCGGGCTCCGTGCTCCGGGCTCCGGGCTCCGGGCTCCGGGCTCCGGGCTCCGGGCTCCATGTTTGGGATCATTTCCAGGGTTAAGGGCTCCAGGCTCCGGTCTCGTATTTAGTTCCAAGCTCAAGGTTCGGGTCTTCTCGCGACCGGCGAAAGGCAAAAGGAAAACCACAATAGCCAGACCTCTCGGTTTTCCTTATTTTCTGAGTAGAAGAGGCAAAAAGGTTATTTTTCAATGTTTCAGACGAGGAGAAAATTTTTTTTTCCACTTTTAAAAAAGAATGTTTTTGTATCAGGGAAAATTTTATGAACTGATAAGACTCGAAGAAAATGGCAATAAAACACTTATTTCTGACTTGGTTTTTGCGTTTTTCTACTTTTCTGAGTAGAAGTGTAAAAAATGTCATTTTGAGCGTTTCAGACGATAAGAAGGTGTTTTAGTCACTCTGAGAAAAGGATGATTTTTTTTTCTCAAACAGAACTTTGTGATCTGATAAGACTTTGACAAAAAATGCCATAAAACACTTATTTCTGATTTGTTTTTGGTGTTTTCATGCTTTACTGTGTAGAAGAGGCAAAAATGTCATTATTGAGCGTTTCAGACAATAAGGAGCTGTTTTTGTCACTATGAGACAAGGATGCTTTTTTTTCTCAAGCAAATCGTCATGATTTTAGAATACCTTTACAAAAAAGCCAGAAAACACTTATTTCTAAACTTGTTTTTAGTGTTTTCATGCTTTTCTGTGTAGAACAGGAAAACATGTCATTTTTTGAGCGTTTCAGACGAAAAGAAGCTGTTTTGGTCACTTTGAGACAAGGATGTTTTTTTCTGAAGCAAAACGTTAGGAACTGATAAGGCTTTACAAAAACGCAATAAACAATTATTTCTGACTTGTTTTTAGTGTTTTCATACTTTTCTGAGTAGAAAAGAAAAAAATGTCATTTTTGAGCGTTTCAGACGAAAAGAAGCTGTTTGGTCACTTTGAGACAAGGATGTTTTTTTCTTAAGCAAAACGTTAGGAACTGATAAGACTTTGACAAAAATGCCATAAAACACTTATTTCTGACTTGTTTTTAGTGTTTTCATACTTTTCTGAGTAGAAGAGGAAAAAATGTCATTTTGAGCGTTTCAGACGAAAAGAAGCTGTTTTGGTCACGTTGAGAAAAATTTGTTTGTTTTTTTCAAGCAGAACTTCATGATTTCAGAATAGTTTTACAAAAAAGCCATACAACACGAATTTCTAACTTGTTTTTAGTGTTTTCATGCTTTTCTGAGTAGAAGAGGAAACAATGTCATTTTTGAGCGTTTCAGACGAAAAGAAGCTGTTTTGGTCACTTTGAGACAAGGATGTTTTTTTCTGAAGCAAAACGTTAGTAACTGATAAGGCTTTACAAAAACGCCATAAAACAATTACAAATGACTTGTTTTTATTGTTTTCATACTTTTCTGAGTAGAAAAGGCAAAAATGTCATTTTTGAGCGTTTCAGACGAAAAGAAGCTGTTTTGGTCACTTTGAGACAAAGATGTTTATTTTCAAGCAGAACTTCATGACTTGAGAATACTTTTACAAAAAAGCCATAAAACACTTATTTCTCACTTGTATTTTTTGTTTTCATTCTTTCTGAGAAGAAGAGGAAAAAATGTCATTTTTGAGCATTCATGGAAGCAGAAGCTGATTTGGTCACTTTTGAGACAAGGTGTTTTTTTCTCAAGCAGCACGTAAAGCTTCACACTTTGTTCTGGCATTTCTCAAACCGCCCCGTGGAGATGGAAATCTGCCTCACATTACAGCCACACTCTAGCGGAAGAACTCTGTCCATGGTCCTGATTCTTTTTCTTTCTTTCTCTCTTGCTCTCTCTCCCTCTTTCCTCCAACCCCCTTCAACCTGCACACTGGCGTGGATGGACAAGGAAGAGCACTGGGAAATGTCGCACTGACCCTCTTCAGGTTTAGACCGGGACGGCTGGTAAACGGTGTGGACTCTTTCTTTTTTCCAGCCCGTGTGGACTTGTTATTTTTCCAGAGACAGAAAACCGGTTGCCTAACCCGTTTTTTAAGCTCCAGTTCTTTTCTCATCTGGAGCTGGATAACGATAAAACATGAACCGTATGTTGAACTTTGTTATTTTTGTGTTCCAGAGAAAACCCCTGTAAGCCTAACACCTTTTTTTTTTTTTTTTAACCTCCGGGGCTTCTCCTCAACTTTAGCCCGAAACCTAACCTTTTTCCAGGTCTGAATCTTTTCCCCTCTCTCCCCCTCTCTTCTCTCCGGCCCCTGAAAGCTGCTCACTGAGTTGCACCTTAAAGCTGCACATTGGCATGCCCTGAGGAGGAGGAACGCCGGGAAACGTCGCGCTGACCCGTGTCAGGATTAGGCCGGGACGGCCGGCGGACCGTGTAGACTCTGTCTTTTTTCCAGGCCTGTGTGGGACTTTGCTATTTTTCCAGACCTGTGTGGGAATCTGTTGTGTTTTTACAAAGACAGAAACGCCGGTTAGCTGATCCCCTTTTTCACCTCCGGTGCTTTTCTCATCTGGAGCTGGATAATGGTAAAACTCGAACCGTATGTGGTACTTTTTTAATTTTTTTTTCCCAGAAAGAACCCCTGTAAGCCTTACCACTTTTTGACCTCTGGTGCTTCTCTCACGTGGAGCTTGATAACGGTAAAACTCAAACCGTCTGTGGCCATTTTTCAGAACTCTGCTCCTCCTTTCCCTGGTCTTACTCTTTTTTTCTTTCTTTCTCCCACTCTTTCCTCCAGCCACCTTAAAGCTGTACACTGAGTTAAGGCATTTTTCAAACCGTCCCGTGGAGATGGAATGCTGCCCCACATTGCAGCCACACAGTGGGGGTTTAACTCTGGCCCTCCTTTCCTGTCTTCGGTGTGACTCGGGCTTCTACAAACTGATTGCACTTGCTGTATTTATTGTATTTTAAATGTATTGTAATGGTATTTTATAGTGTTTTAATGGTATTTGAATTGTATTTTCTTTTAAATTTTTTTTTATGCTTTGCACTGTAAAGAACTTTTTGACTGTTTCTGTGAAACGTGCTCTTTCAATAAAATTTATTGACTATTTTTCCCCCTTACTGTCTTACTCGTCCCCCCCCCCCCCTCCCCCTTTCTTCATCAGCCACCTTAAAGCTTCAAACTTTGACTGAAAATAAAATCCTCTGGCCCGGTTAAGGTTAGGGCTGAGGCCAGGGCCAGGTTGGGGCTCCAGGCTCGAGCTAAGTTCCAGGGTTCGGGTTAGGGCTGTGGCCTGGGTGAGGGTAAGGGTTCCGAGCTCGGGGTCAATTTCAGGCTCCAGGGCTCCGGGCTCTGGGCTCCGGGCTCCGGGCTCCGGGCTCCGGCTACAGGCTAAAGGCTCCGCGCTCAAGAATCCTGGCTTTTTGTCTTTTCCAGGCTACGAGCTCCAGGCTAAAGGCTCAGACTCTAGGATTGGGGTCAGTTCAAGGCACTGGACTTTAGACTCCAGGCTCCAGGCTCCAGCTCCAGGCTTCAGGCTCCAGGTTCCAAGCTCGAAGCTCCCGGCTCAAGGCTCAACAATCCAGGCTCTGGGCTAAGGGTAAGCTCCAGCTCCGGGCTCCAGGATCAAGGCTCCAGGCTCAAGGCTCCAGGCTCCAGGCTCCAGGCTCCAGGCTCAAGGCTCCAGGCTCCAAGCTCCAGGCTCGGGTTCAGTTCCAGTCTCAAGTTCCTGGCTCCAGGCTCGGGCTCCGGGCTCCGGGCTCCAGGCTTTGGGCTTGGTGTCTTCTTCCAGGCTCTAGGCTCAATGCTCAAGACTCCAGGCTCCAGGCTCCAGGTTCGTGATAAGTTCGAGGCTCCGGCTCTTGGCTCTTTTTTCGGGTTCGGCGTCAGTTCCAGGGTCCGGGCCATAGGTTCCAGTCTCCAGGCTCATCGATCCAGTATACGGGCTGCGGATTCAGGGTCTTTTCCATTCTGCAGTCTTCGGGCTCAAGTCTCCTATTCAGTTTCAAGGTTCCAGGCTCCAAGTTCCAGACTCCAGGCTCCAGGTTTCAAGTCTCCAGGCTCATTGCTCCAGGCTACGGACATGGAGACAGTTCCAAGTTCCGGTCTCCAGGCGCCAGGCTTCTTGCTCAGGGTAAGTTTCATGCTTGGGGTTCATCACCCAGGGCTTTCGGCACCAGGCATGGGGTTTTTTCCAGGCTCCAGGCTTTGGGCTCGGGGTCATCTTCCAGGGTCAAGGCTCAAGGCTCAAGGTTCAAGGCTCCCAGCTCCAGGCTCAGAACTCCAGGCTAAAAGCTCAAAGCTCAAGGCTCTTGGCTCAAGATCACTTCCCTACTCCGGTCTCAAGGACGCAGGTTTCTGGTTCGGGGTGTATTCCATGCTCTAGCCTTCGGGCTCAAGGCTCCATGCTTCGGGCTCGGTGCAAGTTCCATGCTCGGGGATCCACGCCCATTTCTCCAGGCTCTGAGAACTGGGTCATTTCCACACTCCGGGCTCCAGAAACCAGGTTCAAGGCTCGACACTCAGGGTGAGTTCCAGGCTCCGGACTCCAGCTCAAGGCCTACCGCTCTCCCGGCTCCATGTTTCAAGCTCTGGGATCAAGGCTTAAGGCTCCATGTTGGGTCAGTTCCAGGCTCCATGCTTCAGGCGCGGGCTCAGTGTCAGTTCCAGGCTGCGGAATCCCGCTCAAGCTCCAGGCTCTTGGCATGGGGTCAGTTCAAAGTTCCGGTCTCCAGGTTTTAGGCTCCACATTTGGGCTCGGGGGTAGTTCAAGGCTAATGGCTCCATTTTAAAGCTCGTTGCTATGCGTTCCAGGCTCCAGGCACCCGGCACAAGGTTTTTTTTCTAGGCTCTGGGCTTCTGGCTTTTTGCTTGGGGTCTTCTTCCAGGCTCTAGGCTTCATGCTCATGGCTTCAGGCTCCAAGCTCAAAGCTCCACGCTCAAGGCTCCAGGCTCCAGGCTCCAGGTTCAAAGCTCCAGGCTAAAAGCTCCAGGCTCTATGCTCGGGATCAGTTAAAGGCTCCGGGCACAACGACCCAGGCTTTGGTTCAGGGTGTATTCCATGCTCTGGCCTGTGGGCTCCAGACTCCAGGCTCCGGGAATTTGGTCAGGTCAAAGTTCCGGTCTCCAGGCTTAAGGCTCCAGGCTTCGGGCTCAGGCTAAGTTCCATGCTCGGGGTTCCACGCCCTGGGCTCCAGGCTCTGGGAAAAGGGTCATTTCCACGCTCCGGGCTCCAGAATCCAGGCTCCGGACTTGGATACAGTTCCAGGCTCCAGGCTCAAGGCTCCAAGCTCCAGGCTCAAGCCTCCAGGCTCCAGGCTCAAGGCTCACAGCTCCACGCTCACGGCTCAATGCTCCGGGGCTCAATGCTCAGGGGTCCATGCTCAGGGTGAGTTCAAGTCTCCTGGCTGAGGGGTCCTGGCTTAAGGTTCCGTGCTCGGGGTAAGTTCCAGTCTCCGGGCTCCGGGCTCCAGGCACAGGCTCATTTCCAGGCTCCTGGCTCAAGACTCCAGGCTCCAGGCTCTGGACTTGGGGTCAGTACAAGGCTTTGGGCTCACAGCTCCAGGCTCACGGCTCCATGCTCCGGACCCCAGGCTCCAAGCTCAAGGTTCTTGTTCGGGGTCAGTTCAAGGCTCCGCGCTCCACGCTCCATGTTCATGGCTCCGGGCTCAGGGTCATTTCTTGGCTCCGGGCTCCAAGGTCCGGACTGAAGGTAAGTTCCAGGCTCTATGCTCCAGGCTCCAAGCTCACAGCTCCATGCTATGGGATCCAGGCTTGGGGTAAGTTCCCGGGTTCGGGCTCCAGGCTCAGGGATCAAGGATTAATGTTCATGGTCAGTTCAAGACCATGAACTGAGGTTCTTTTCTCCGGGCTAGGGGTCACTTCGAGTATCTTGGTTCCGGGCTCCAGTTTTTAAGGTCTTGGCTCTAGATTCCGCGCACAAGGCTCCTGCCCCGGGCTCCAGGCTCCAGTCTCAAGGCTTCAGGCTCAAGACTCCAGGCTCCAGGGTCTTGGTCAGTTGCAGACTCCGTTATCCAGGCTACCGGCTCAAGATTCTAGGCCCGAGATCAGTTCCAGGCTCCGGGCTAAAGGATCCAGGCTCCGCGATCCAGGCTCCTGGTTCCAGACTCCAGGCTCCAGGCTCAAGTCTCCAGGCTAAAGGCTCCAGGCTACGGGCATGGAGTCAGTTCCAAGATCCGGTCTCCAGGCGCCAGGTATCTGGCTTGAGCAAAGTTTCATGCTTGGGGTTCCACACCCAGGGCTCCAGGCAACAGACACAGGGTTTTTTCGAGGCTCTGGGCTCAAGGCATTGGGCTCGGGGTCTTCATCATGGCTCAAGGCTCTTGGTTCAAGGCTCCCAGCTCCAGGCTAAAACCTCCAGGCTCTGGGATCAAGATCAGTTCCATACTCCAGTCTCCAGGACCCAGGTTTCGGGTTTGGGGTGTATTCCATGCTCTGGCCTTCGGGCTCCAGGCTCCTGGCTCGGATTAAGTTCCATGCTTGGGGATCCACGCCCCTGGCTCCAGGCTCTGAGAACGGGGTACTTTCCACACTCCGGGCTCCAAAAACCAGGTTCAAGGCTCAACTCTCGGGGTGAGTTCCAGGCTCCGGACTCCAGGCTCCTGGGTCAGGGCTCCAGACTCCAGACTCCAGGCTCCAAGCTCCAGGCTCCATGTTACAAGCTCTGGGATCCAGGCTAAAGGCTCCATGCTTGGGGTCAGTTCAAGGCTCTAGGCTCAAGGCTCCACGCTCTAGGCTCGGGGTCAGTTCCAGGCTCAAGGCTCCAGGTTCTTCTCTCCAGGCTTCGCTCTCCAGGCTCCGGGCTGTGGGCTCATGGCTCACGGCTAAAGGCTCAAGGCTCCAGGCTTTAGGCTCCAGGGTCGGCGTCAGTTCCAGGCTCCGGGCTCCATGCTTCAGGCTCTGGGCTCAAGGCTCCGGGCTCAGTGTCAGTTCCAGGCTCCGTGCTTCCCCCTCAAGGCTCCAGGCTCCGGGCTCTTTTCATGGGGTCAGTTCCAAGATCTGGTCTCCAGGTTTTAGGCTCCATTTCTCGGGCTCTAGGTCAGATCCAGGCTACAGGCTACATAGTCCAGGTTCGTTGCTACGCGTTCCAAGCTCAAGGCTCCTAGCACCAGGTTCCAGGCTGAAGGCTCCAAGCTCAAGGATCCAGGTTAAGGGTAAGTTCCATGCTCCAGGGTAAAGGCTCAAAGATCAAGGATCGGGGTCAATTCCAGGCTGAAGTCACCGGGCTCTTGGCTGCGGGCTCCAGTCTCAAGGCGCCATGCTTCAAGCTCTTGGCTCAAGGCTCCGGGCTTGGGGTCGGTTTCAGGGTCCGGGCTCCATGCTCCGGGGTCAGGGCTCCAGACTCAAGACTTCAGACTCCAGGCTCCATGCTCAGAGCTCTTGGATCCAGGCTAAAGGCTCCATGGTTGGGGTCAGTTTCAGGCTCCAGGCTCCATGCTTCAGGTTCCGGGCTCAAGGCTCCGGGCTCAGCGTCAGTTCCAGTTTCCGGGCTCCCCGCTCAAGGCTCCGGGCTCCAGGCTCTTTGCATTTGGTCAGTTCCAAGTTCCGGTCTCCAGGTTTTAGGCTCCACATTTCGGGCTC